>NC_042528.1:141802-266802 GCF_900963305.1 Echeneis naucrates | reverse complement strand
CCCCCTCAACAGTAAAAATAACCTGGGGGGGGTGGCATTTCAGTCCCAGTTTCCAAAACGCCTCCTCTTCCCCCTCTGTAAGTGTTTCCTGAAATCTCATAACACTGTCTGGTCCTGATGTGTCCTGGTCCTGATGTATCGTGTCCTGGTTCTGATGTGTCCTGGTTCTGATGTGTCCTGGTCCTGATGTGTCCTGTCTGGTCCTGATGTGTCCTGGTCCTGATGTATCCTGGTTCTGATGTATCGTGTCCTGGTTCTGATGTGTCCTGTCTGGTCCTGATGTGTCCTGTCCTGGTTCTGATGTATTGTGTCCTGGTTCTGATGTGTCCTGTCCTGGTCCTGATGTGTCCTGGTTCTGATGTGTCCTGGTTCTGATGTGTCCTGGTTCTGATGTGTCCTGGTCCTGATGTGTCCTGGTTCTGATGTATCGTGTCCTGGTTCTAATGTATCGTGTCCTGGTTCTGATGTATCGTGTCCTGGTCCTGATGTGTCCTGTCCGGTCCTGATGTGTCCTGTCTGGTCCTGATGTGTCCTGTCTGGTTCTGATGTGTCCTGGTTCTGATGTGTCCTGGTTCTGATGTGTCCTGGTCCTGATGTGTCCTGGTTCTGATGTATCGTGTCCTGGTCCTGATGTGTCCTGTCTGGTTCTGATGTGTCCTGGTCCTGATGTGTCCGGTCCTGATGTGTCCTGGTTCTGATGTATCGTGTCCTGGTCCTGATGTGTCCTCCAGACTCCGGCTCAAGGACCTGAGACAGGGATGGGCGGGGAGGCGTGTCCTCAGAAGCTGGGATCGTCCAATCACCTTCGACTCCTGCTGTACATCCTGGTTCCTGCTGTGAGCCTGCTGGGCGGCCTGCTGCTGCTCATCCTGGCCCTGACAGGTACAGGAACACACACTCAGGGGCAGGAGGACAGAAAGTCTTATTCTTTAGTTCATACACAGGCAGTGTGTGTGTGTGTGTGTGTGTGTCGAGCTTCCTCTCGTCACCATGACAGCGAGGGGTCCCTCAGCCAATCAGAAACTGAATTACAGAAAGAATTTCAAATATTTACAGACAGGTAATAAAAGCCTCTCCTCTGTTGTCCCCCTCCTTTGTGGTTTTTGTCTCTCATTCTTTTATTTCCTTCCTCACTTACTTCATTTCTTCGTCTTCGTCCTCGTCCTCGTCCTCGTCATCTCTCCTCCTCCGTCCTCGGCTTTCTGCTGTCACGTTTGTCCTTATTCCTTGCCTTCGTCTTTCTTTCTTTCTGGCTTCACACTGAGCTCTTTTTCTTCCTCAGTTCATTAGACACACAGTCTGTCATAAAGCTGTGTGTGTCTTTGTGTGTCTGTGTGTGTGTCCCCTCCGTCCCCTCCCCCCGCTCAGTGATGTCTCAGGGTCACGTCAGAGAAACTAAAGATTCTGGCGGTCTGGTTCTGAGCTCCGGGTCCATTTGGACCACAGTCCCAGACCGGAGCAGTGATCCCCAACCCTCCTCTTCAAATGTATGCCCACTGCTGTGAGTGTGTGACAGATGTAAACATGTCAGTCTGTCTTCTTCACCATGGCAACTGAATCACCCAGACACAGATTACAGATTACCATCGAACATGCACACGTGTGTGAACTGACGTCACCTTCATCATGACGATGAAGATGATGATGGAGGGTTATAATCCGTTGGAATGTGGCCTTTCAGTTGAGTCCTTCCTGTTTTTCAGGTATATTTAGCAGCAGCCTCTTGGACCCCCCCTCCCTCCCCTCACCTGAACCCGTTGCGGGCAGTGACCCTGGTTACCACAGCAACAGCACAAACCCACCCCCCCCCCTCGAGGTGGATAGCGTCACCTATGCACTAACACGCCACAGCACCGATGACATCACGCATCACAGCAAGAGCACATCTGCTGCGTCCACCAGCGTGCCGACACCTTCCTCCTCTCAGGCCACGCCCACACAGCCATACACCAGACCACCTGAGTGGCTGACGTCCGTGACATCACAGAGCACCACCTGGCTGGTGAGCACCGCCGCGGCTCCTGACACTGGTAAGAACAGGACAGGAATCAGCAATGGCTCATGGGATGTGTAGTCCCAGTGTGGACACACTCCATGTCCCAAACAAACTACAAATCCCAGAATCCTCTGGAGTCTCTACTGTCTTCACTGTCTCTGATGTGCCGTCCTTTTCTGTCAAACTCTGAGAATCTGATTAGTCTCATTACTGGGGGACAGAGACTCTGAGCTGAATTCAGATTTACTGTCCTCTATTCTCCTCTACTGACGGACTGTGTGTGTCTGTGTGTGTGTGAGATGATTCATGCTTCGTTTAGTTTCTCTTTTAAATTCCTCCCACCGCTGTGTGTCTGTCCGTCCGCTGTCCTTCAGCGTCTGTCTCTGTTAATGTGTATTGGAGGTGAATGTTAATGAGCTCCACTCTGTTCTGTCCTCTGATTGGACGGTATGAGCAGTTAGCGTTAGCTGCTAAGTGTTGGACAGTTGATGTGATTGTGTAACGTGTTTGTTGTTTGCTGTCAGGTCAAAAAGCAGCAAAATGTTTTCCAGGTTCAGACTCTGATGTTGATGAACAAACGTTCTGCAGATGAAAAAAAACTGTCTGAAGTGGAGACTTTAAAAACACGAACTGAGTCATGATGTGACCTTCAGACTGGAACATGACGACCGTCCTCAGATTTGTTGTGAGCTGCTTCACTCTCGGTCCTCAGGAGGCTGTCAGCTGATCACGGAGCCTCAGTGTCACATGCTGCCCTACAATCAGACGTGGCTGTCGTCCTCCGTCGCCGTGGTGAAGAGCTCGGAGGTGGAAATGTTGCTAAGGTAACTGGATCCAAACACACGTGTTCCTGCCGGCGGGTGGACGTGTGGACTCAGGCCTGCTGTGTGTTGCAGGTTCTTCAGTTACCTCAGCAGACTGTCCTGCTACAGACACATCATGCTGTTCGGCTGCTCGCTGGCGCTGCCCGAGTGCATCGCTGCCGCCGAAACACACAGCAGGTAACACAACAACACCACAAAATCAACACAGCAGGCACACACAGGCTGATGAGACTGTTGGTTCTCAGCTGTCCGCTGTAAGTGGGACAACGTGTGTGTGTGTGTGTGTGTGTGTGTGTGTGTGTGTTGAAACTCTAGGCTAATAATAACAACCTCACACACTCTAAATTAGGAACTCGCACTCCCCTCTCTTTAACCTTTGACCTCTGACTTATGGGAATGGAGAAGGCTGATGGGAATTGTTATTTTATTGTTGCATGCCTGTGTGTGTGTGCAGGCAGGTTGTGTTGCCCTGTGCGTCATTCTGCGAAGCGGCGAGGGAAGGCTGTGAGCCCGTCCTTCAGATGGTCAACGTGTCCTGGCCCGACTTCCTGCGCTGCTCTCAGTTCAGCAACGTCACCGCCGCCCCGCCACCTTCATCATCATTATCACCCATGACAACAGCAAGTCCCGCCCCTCCCGCCTGTTACACGCCACAACAGATCAAAGGGAAGCCATGTGAGTAAAAACTCGCACACACACACACACACACACACACATCGGTACATGAAACTCCAAACTGATTAAGTTCTGCCTTCTCTCTGATTGGTCAGCAGCTGTGTGCGGTGGGAGAGACCACTTCCTGTGTGCGACAGGAATTTGCATCCCCCAGAAACTGGTGTGTAACGGCTACAATGACTGTGACGACTGGAGCGACGAGACACACTGCGGTGAACGCACACACACGTAGATTGTATTGTGGCGTGTGTAAATAGCAGGGTAGTTTTATGCTCGTTGCCGCGGTAACATGTTTGCAGGTGACTGATTGGACCTTCATGACTGTTGTTGTGACGGAGTTGGTCGTCGTGGCAACATAAAGAAACTCGATTGAGAGCAGTGGAATGTTAGAGAGAGTTTCCTCTTTGTCTGTTTGTCTCTTGCCCTCTCTCTGACCTCTGACCTCTGACCTTTTGATTACACACCTCTGAAGCTGAACAACGAGAGGAAAACGACAGATCAGTCAGCTGATCGGCGTCCACGGTTTATAGTCAGGACCCGACCTGATCTGGTTTCTCTCTCTCCAGTGTGCACAGACGGAGAGTTTCAGTGTCACACCGGCCGCTGTCTCTCGCCCGCTCTGGTGTGTGATGGTTATGACGACTGTGGAGATCTGAGCGATGAACGCAACTGTGGTGAGACACACACAGACACACAGTATCAGTGTTGGGGGTTTCCTGTGTCTCCCAGCTGTTAACTCAGGGACTTTTATTTTGGCGAGCAGCGTCCACACAGGCTGATATCTGATGTTAACCACCACTGTGTGTGTGTCTGTGTGCGTTTTCAGTGTGTGATCTGAGCCACGAGCATCGTTGTGGTGATGGTCGTTGTGTGTCCAGAAACTGGTTGTGTGATGGAGACAACGACTGCCTGGACAAAACTGACGAGCTGAACTGCTGTGAGACACTGAAGACGTTGTTGTTGTTGTTGTTGTGTAATTATTATTATCTACATGAAATACAGCTGAAATGAACTGATTAACACTGAATTAAATCTGCCTGTCTCCCTGTCTGTCTCCCTGCCTGTCTCCCTGCCTGTCTCCCTGTCTGTCTCTCTGTGTGTGCAGCCTGTAGGAGTCAGGGTTTGTTGGAGTGCAGGAACGGTCAGTGTATTCCTTCAGCGTTTCGTTGTGATGGCGAGGACGACTGTAAGGACGGCAGTGACGAGGAGCACTGCAGCAGAGAGAGTGAGACGTCGTCTTCACAACACCGTCTCTGATCCATCCCTGATCCGTCCCTGATCCGTCCCTGATCCGTCTCTGATCCGTCTCTCATCCGTCCCTGATCCGTCTCTGATCCGTCTCTGATCCGTCTCTCATCCGTCTCTGATCCGTCTCTGATCCGTCTCTGATTTGTCTCTGATCCGTCTCTGATCCGTCTCTGATCTGTCTCTCATCTGTCTCTCATCTGTCCCTGATCCGTCTCTGATCCGTCTCTGATCCGTCTCTGATCTGTCTCTGATCTGTCTCTGATCCGTCTCTGATTTATCTCTGATCCGTCCCTGATCCGTCTCTGATCCGTCTCTGATCCGTTTCTGATCCGTCTCTGATCTGTCTCTGATCCGTCTCTCATCCGTCCCTGATCCGTCTCTGATCCGTCTCTGATCCGTCTCTGATCCGTCTCTGATCTGTCTCTGATCTGTCTCTGATCCGTCTCTCATCCGTCTCTGATCCGTCTCTGATCCGTCTCTGATCCGTCTCTGATCCGTCTCTGATCTGTCTCTCATCTGTCTCTCATCCGTCCCTGATCCGTCTCTGATCCGTCCCTGATCAGTCTCTGATCTGTCTCTGATCCGTCTCTGATCCGTCCCTGATCTGTCTCTGATCTGTCTCTCATCTGTCTCTCATCCGTCCCTGATCCGTCTCTGATCTGTCTCTGATCTGTCTCTGATCCGTCCCTGTCCTCCCCCTCACCACTGTGTGTGTCCTTTCCAGCTCAGGGTGTGTGTGTTCCTGGTCAGCCCAGCTGCATCGCTCCTTCCTGTCCCACGGCGTGTGTCGGAGGAAACGCTGCGTGTGACCCCCGAAACCACAACTGCAGTGAGTCCACACACACACACACACACACACACACACACACACACAGACACACACTGATTTTACTGATACAGGAGGAGTTCACCTGTCTGTCCCCTGTCTGTCCCCCTGTCTCTCTCTGTCCAGCTCGCTGTGAGCCCATCAGTCTGGAGCTGTGTATGAATCTTCCATACAACCTGACCAGCTTCCCAAACTTCCTGGGACATCTGTCTCAGAGGGAGACGTCCGTGTCCTGGGAGTCCTCGTTGTTCCCGGCTCTGGTCCAGACCGGATGCTACCAGTACCTGATGTTCTACGCCTGCACGCTGCTGGTTCCAAAGTGTGACCCCGTCAGTCTGCAGAAGGTCCCGCCCTGCAGGTCGTCCCCCTGTCCGTCCAACAGTCCCTTAGTCTGGCACTTAGCCACCTCTGTCCCTTCGTCACCCTGTCTCTCTCTCTCTGTCTGTCTCTCCTGTCTCTCTCTCTCCCTCCTTCTGTCTTTCTGTCTCTCGCTCCCTCCTGTCCTGATGTCTCTCTCTCTGTCTCTCGCTCCCTCCTGTCCTCCTGTCTCTATCTCTGTCTGTCTTTCTCCCTCCTTCTGTCCTCCTGTCTCTCTCTCTCTGTCTCACTCTCCCTTCTGTCCTCCTGTCTCTCTCTCTGTCTCTCTCTCGCTCTTGTCCTCACGTCTCTCCCCCTGCAGGTCATTGTGTCGTAGTGCGAAGGAGAAGTGTGAGTCGGTGCTCGGCATTGTGGGATTGCAGTGGCCCGAGGACTCGGACTGCAGCCAGTTTCCGGAGGACGGGGGAAACGCGACGTGTCTCCTGCCGGAGCCTGGAGTGGACGGTACGGACGCGTCGTCCCCGTGACGTTGCTGAGTGTGTGTTACTTTCGGCCTCGTTCAGATGCTAACCTTGTTGTTGTTTTTGGATGCGTTGCCGTGGTGACAGAATGCTCGCCCAGTCACTTCAAGTGTCGGTCGGGACGCTGCGTCCTGGCGTCCAAACGCTGCGACGGACATCTGGACTGTGACGACCACAGCGATGAAGACGACTGCGGTGAGACGCGGGACACATTTCAGATTCAGTCCCCTTGGCCTGGGGGACGCTGTGATGTCACATATCCGTCTCCGACAGGCTGTTCTGAGCGCGCTCTGTGGGAGTGTCCCGGCAGTAACGTCTGCATCAAAGCCAGTATGATCTGTGACGGCTTCCCCGACTGTCCTCTGCTGGTGGACGAGGACAACTGCTGTGAGACACCTTCATCATCATCATCATTGATCAGTGACATCATCGTCTGATGATGTCACTGATCAATAATATCCATGGCGTGTCCTCAGCTGTCTGCAGAGACAACGAGCTGTCCTGTAACAACCATCAGTGTGTCCATCGGACTCTGTGGTGTGACGGCAGGAAGGACTGCAGGGACAGTTCAGACGAGTGGGACTGTGGTAACACACAGACACACACAGACACACACTGAGAGAGACTGACACACACAGACACACACAGACACACACTGAGAGAGACTGACACACACAGACACACACTGAGAGAGACAGACACACACAGACACACACACAAATACAAAGGTATGTGTTTGTATCCTCCAATGTCTATATTATCTGATCAGTCGTTGATCAGTCTTCTGATCGGTCGTTGATCAGTCATTGATCAGTCTTTGATCAGTCTTCTGATCGGTCGTTGATCAGTCGTTGATCAGTCTTCTGATCGGTCGTTGATCAGTCGTTGATCAGTCTTTGATCAGTCTTCTGATCGGTCGTTGATCAGTCATTGATCAGTCATTGATCAGTCTTTGATCAGTCTTCTGATCGGTCGTTGATCAGTCGTTGATCAGTGGTTGATCGGTCGTTGATCAGTCTTTGATCAGTCTTCTGATGGGTGTATTGATCTGCTCCGTCCTCAGTGTCTCTGTCCGATGGATCAGGTCCCGTCCTCACCGTCTTCAGGACGGCAGCAGAGTATCAGATCTGTGCTGACGAGTGGAACCACCAGCTGAGTCACCTGACCTGCAGACAGCTGGGCCTAGGGTAAGGTCAGTAACACACACAGACGCACACAGACACACACAGACACACACTGACACACTGAGGCACTGAGGCACTGACACACACTGACACACACTGAGGCACACTGAGGCACAGACACACACTGACACACTGAGGCACAGACACACACTGACACACACTGACACGCACTGAGGCACTGACACACACTGACACACACTGAGGCACACTGAGGCACACTGAGGCACAGACACACACTGAGGCACACTGAGGCACAGACACACACTGACACGCACTGAGGCACTGACACACACTGACACACACTGAGGCACACTGACACACACTGACACACACTGAGGCACAGACACACACTGACACACACTGACACACTGAGGCACTGACACACACTGACACACACTCTTTGTGACAGATTAACACACTCTGTCCCTCTGCAGGGTTCCCTCCTCTGTTTCCATGGTAACAGACCAGCCCGGTGTCCCGGGCCGTCGTCGTTGGTTACACGTCCACCCTGAGTGGAACCAGAGGAACGGTTCTGCTCTGCAGGCCCGACTGGAGAAGAGGAGGTAACAGAACCGACTGGACTGGACACAGTCCTGGTCCTGGTCCTGGTCCCGGTCCTGGTCTTGGTCCTGGTCCTGGTCCCGGTCTTGGTCCTGGTCCTGGTCTTGGTCCCGGTCTTGGTCCCGGTCTTGGTCCTGGTCCTGGTCCCGGTCTTGGTCCTGGTCCTGGTCTTGGTCCCGGTCTTGGTCCCGGTCTTGGTCCTGGTCCTGGTCCTGGTCTTGGTCCTGGTCCTGGTCTTGGTCCCGGTCCTGGTCCCGGTCTTGGTCCTGGTCCTGGTCCTGGTCTTGGTCCCGGTCCTGGTCCTGGTCCTGGTCTTGGTCCTGGTCTTGGTCCCGGTCCTGGTCCCGGTCCTGGTCTTGGTCCCGGTCTTGGTCTTGGTCCTGGTCCTGGACCTGGACCTGGTCCTGGTCTTGGTCCCGGTCCTGGTCCTGGTCCCGGTCCCGGTCCTGGTCCTGGTCTTGGTCCCGGTCCCGGTCCCGGTCTTGGTCCTGGTCCTGGTCCTGGTCCTGGTCCCGGTCCCGGTCCCGGTCTTGGTCCTGGTCTTGGTCCCGGTCCTGGTCCCGGTCCTGGTCTTGGTCCCGGTCTTGGTCCCGGTCTTGGTCCTGGTCCTGGTCCCGGTCCTGGTCTTGGTCCCGGTCCCGGTCCCGGTCCCGGTCCTGGTCTTGGTCCCGGTCTTGGTCCTGGTCCTGGTCTTGGTCCCGGTCTTGGTCCCGGTCTTGGTCCTGGTCCCGGTCCTGGTCCCGGTCCTGGTCCCGGTCTTGGTCCCGGTCTTGGTCCCGGTCTTGGTCCCGGTCCTGGTCCCGGTCTTGGTCCCGGTCTTGGTCCCGGTCTTGGTCCTGGTCCTGGTCTTGGTCCCGGTCTTGGTCCCGGTCCCGGTCCTGGTCCTGGTCCTGGTCTGGTTTAACTGTCCATTTCTGAGAACAGCCTTTGACCCCGCCCCCTCCCCCTCCCCCCCCACAGCCACGCCTGTCACTCCAGGAAGAGGGTGTCGTTGGTCTGTACCAGAGAAGGTGATTCTTCCTGTTTTATTGTCAAATGTTCAATGTAGAGTTATTGATTATTGATGATTGATGAAGGGACTCCTCCCTCTTTGTTTGTTAGAGTGCGGTCTCCGCCCAGCAGTGGGCATGTACTCCCACAGGAAGAAGAGGATTCTGGGAGGGCGGGTGTCCCGGCGGGGGGCGTGGCCTTGGCAGTGCTCGCTGCAGAGCGGGCAGAGCGGACACGTCTGCGGCTGCGTCCTGATCGCCCAGAGGTGGGCTCTGACCGTCGCACACTGCTTTGAGGGGTGAGATGGGGGGCGTGGTCAGAGGAGGTGGGGGCGGGGTCAGGTGGCAGCTGTGGCGGTAACGTGACTGTCGTCCCCCCAGGAGGGAGAGTCCGGAGCTCTGGAAGGTGGTCCTGGGTCTGAACAACCTGGACCACCCGGGGGGCCAAAGTCAGACTCAGGGGGTCCGTGCGATCATCGTTCACCCGCGATACAACCGCGCCGTGGTCGACTACGACATCAGCGTGGTGCAGCTGGACTCAGAGGTCAGAGGTCACACACTGGGTATTGATTATGGGCCCCAATGGACCGCTTTGATGGGCCTGTCTTGGCGTTGGCAGGTGGAAGAGACGCCGTTCGTCAGACCCGTCTGTCTCCCTCAGCTCGGACAGACGCCGTCACCTGACTCCTACTGTTACATCACAGGCTGGGGTCACATGGGCAACAGGAGTACGTACACACACACACCTGCCTGAATGTACTTGTGGGGACGCTCATTTTGTTCAGTTGTACCTGTGTGTGTCTGTGTGATTGTGTGATTGTGTAGTGCCCTTTAAGCTGCAGGAGGGGGAGGTCCGGATCATCTCTCTGACTCAGTGCCAGTCATACTTCGACATGAAAACCATCACTCCCAGAATGCTTTGCGCCGGTTACGATGCTGGAACGGTCGACTCCTGCATGGTAACTTCTGAGCTAACAGCTAAGCTAACAAAACGCCCCAGTTTAATCGATATTTGTCATTTTGTTCAGTTAAACTGAATGAAATAAAAAACGAATGGAGCTGACTTTGGTTTGTTTTAAAAGCAGGTCAGGTTTAGTTTCGGTGCTGATGTTTTCGCCGTTGTTTGTGTCGACACTGTTTGTGTGTGTTAAGGGTGACAGCGGCGGCCCGTTGGTGTGTGAGGACGGCGGCGGCCGCTGGACGTTGTTTGGCCTGACGTCGTGGGGCAGCGTCTGCTTCAGCAAAGTCCTCGGACCTGGAGTTTACAGCAACGTAACACACTTCACTCCCTGGATACAACAACAGATTTACATTCACACATACCTGACTGACTAACACACACACACAAGCTGTTTCATTCCAGGAGGAAATGATGTCATCGTCCCTCTCACACCTTCACTTCCTCTACCTGTGCCTATATCTAAACTGATAGCCTTCAGATGCTAACTGCTGTGTGAGCAGTTGTGTTAACTCCTGTTACAGATGCTAACTTGTTAGCTAGTCGAGCTCGACATTCATGCAGCCGAACATTTCAGTTTGTTTTTATTTCCCCTTTTCAGTTAGAAAATGTTTGGAAGCAAATTAAGGCCAAAAACTATTGAACTGAGTAAACATGACAGAAAGCTTAATGTTGAAATTCAAACAAAAGATATTAAATACAGAAATGAAAAGTTTTATACTGAAAACTGAATTCAGGTGTTAAAAAAAAACCGACGTCTGAAAGAATGAAAGTGTTCAGCTGTCAGATTCATTTTAACCCCAGTTCAACTAAATAATTCTAAAAAAGTACACACAGGATGATCCAAAACCAGATAACAGATTATAAATGTTATTATTTTAGAAAGAAATACATATTTAAGTCTTACATGTCGTAATGTTTACTTCCTGTTTTATAAAAATATCAAAAGCTGCAGGGATTCCTGTTTTCATGTAGAATCTACTTTAGATCTAAAGTACGTTAAATTTTCACTTCTGCTTATTTATACGTTTTAGATTAATATTAATCATGAATATTTGTTTCCATTCACATTTAACAAGAAAATCTGTGATCATCGTCACATTTCTTCAGTTTGTTATGATTTTATTTTTATTTAACTGAGCTCATTGTTGTGTGTTTGTGTATGTGTTGCTGCATGTAACACACAAACACACACACAATTTATTTTACTTCCACAAATGTGGGCAACTTATTGGTCAACTGGGATTTAGTGACGTTCATGTTAGATTCTTCGTCTCAGCCATAATTCAGGTCAGGAGCATCTGGAGATTTTGTGCTGACAAAATAAGAGTGCCCCTCATAATTATTAAAGACAACAGTTACATTTCATCTTTGAGTCTCACACATTTCCACAAATAATTTATGTCGAGACAATGTTCTGTAACACTGACCTCGTCAACAACACAGAATACAACAGAGAACAAACTGAACTACAGATAAAACGACTGCAGCGTTTTCAGGCTGTTGATGAATGAGAATCATCATTTTGGTGGCTGATAATTCAAAATATACCAGCTGAGCAATATCTGACCAACAGTGCTGCTCTCTGTGAAGCCAAATGTAAAACAAGAAAAAGATGAGCTGCATCAAAAAATGAACATGTTGGAGTTCCCGTGACTTGAAGTCCCTTTATGATGTGTCATCAGGCTACAAACAGCTTCGACGGTTTTTAACATTTAATCACGTTCTAATGACACAACAGTAAATAAACAAAGATATGAAACATTTCTTCACATTAATAAACGTAAAATCTCTCAGCGCAGTTTATTACATGTTTATATAATGACTATAAGATTAAAGTGTTTATGAGAACTTTAAATGTTTTTAGGTCAAAAGTTAGCGCAGAAAAACAAAGTAAACGAAGAAGCTTAACTTAACGGTAACATTTAGGATAACATCAGTCTGGACTCATGATGTTAGCTTATGTTAACAGCTAACTGGTCAGATAGTAGCTACTGCTCACATTAGCTAGCAGACTTGCTAACACAAACTATTAACTGCCGACATAGAAGCACAACCGTAGCGTCCTGAACTTCTCAGTATATTTTTATAACGTTCACAAATGCCAGTAGTAAGCTACATTAGCTTTTGCAATGAGTGGATGAACCGTTTCAGTCCAGTTGTGTGACGGTTTTAACTGCTCAACAGGATAGCTGAATTAGCAGGCTTGGCTAATCTGGATATGAAGCTCTGAGTGCTGAGCCAACTTCATCGTGTTCATCTAATAATTCCATCTCTAACGGAAAAAGTCCAAAACACATCTGAACATCGCTGTCTGAAATCAAAACGAATGTTTCACTCGTGTGTGAAAGTGTGAACTTGGTTTGATTCGTTAAGAACTTTTCTTCTGAGTCACTTTAAAAATGTAGAAACAGGAAGTTTGATTTTTAGGCTCAGCTTTATAACGCAGCTCGACTCGTTGTCTGACTGACATCCAGAACATTCCGGGTGGTCGTTGTTGTCGTCGTCGTTGTGTTTGGTTTTTTAAGAATATTTTTCTACAGCTTTTTGTATGTCATGCTTCTTACACAGGGCTGTCAGTGTGTGTGTGTGATGTCACTTCCTGATTTAGCTGTTAGAACGGTCACAATGATGAAGAGTGTTATTGTTTGATATAGATTTAGTTCTTAATGAAGTGACTGCAGCCTAATGTTTGTGTAAACGGTGAATCTTTGGTTTGTATCACCTTCTGTCCCACCAATAAAAGTATACACACACTCTGTCCGCTCTGTGTGTGTTGTTTCCACTTCCTCTGGTCCATAAATAAGAATAGCAGACGTGTATTTTCAGATCAGTCAGTGTCACAGTCAGCTGAGTGACAGTTTATTATTTTATAACGGTGTAATCTCATCTGATTCTGACTCACTAAACGTTGTTTTCCGTTAAAACTCAGAATGTTTTGGTGTTTTTAGATAAAAACTAACCAGAGAAAGGTCGAACACAGAAAGTTCCTCATTTGAAATGCAGGAAAAATTTTTCTGTCTTGAAATTATCACGAAATGTGCCTTTAATTTGTATCTGTCAATCATGTGAGGGCTAAACATCAGGTCTGCTCTCACACACCTGCTATTATCTCGGAGATAATGAGGTGTTTGATTCTGAAGACGGCTGTGGACGCAGCGCTGCTGTGTGTGTGAGTGACAGCCTGGCATTAATGCCGTCCGCAGTGTGACACTGACCTGTGTTCCCATAATTCCAGGCTTTATAGTGTGTGTGATGTCTGTCATTTTGTAGAGCGACAAACACAACAGAGTTTAAACCATCTGTTATTAACGCACACAGACACACACTGTGTCGTGTTCTGGCTGATGACTAAGTTGTCAGTTGACTTTTTGTCTTCGGCTGAGCTGCAGCTCTGATTCTGCTGAAGGTAAGAGAAAGATGAAATCCTCAGTACGATGTAAAGTTCATTATGTTTGACGACCAGATTAATGATGAATGTCTGTTTATTTCCTTTGTGTCACACTTTCTGAATCATTTCCTGACATTTTCTGAGATGCTTTTTGTGTATATTACACAAATTATCATCCAAGCTCGAACTGAACTTGCAGCAGTTGGCTGCCTGAGAATAATTAGCTTGTTTTGTGAAAACATTTTATTGAGATCGGAAATAACTGGCCACGCTGTGAGCAGATCAGACGATCACTCCCTGTTTTTAGTTTGACTTTAAACCTGCAGGAGAATTTTCTTCACTTCAGCTCTGTACTTTTTTGAAGTCTATGGGAAAATGTCCCTCCTCTGACTGACATACTGTACCATGCAGTCAGGATAGAGCCACCTTCTCTAAATCTGGTTTGTTAGCTGGATGAATTCTGTGTCTGTCTTCACTAACATCTAAACGTGTCTGCAGATGATGGACGAAGAAGCTACCAAACGTTACGTGATGAGCAGCGAGAAGCAGAAAGAAGCTGCAGATCAGGTGACTCATCACACATTTACTGCCCTCTGCTGGACCAGCATTGTTTTACACCTTTTTAAAATAAAACAGGTGTGAACTGGATTTTAGCTCCACCCACCACCTGAAGTCAGAGCTCAGGTGTAACTGATGTTGTTAATGTGTGTGTTTGATCTTTTACAGTCTGATGTGGAGTCACACACACACACACACACTCCTGGTTTAATCATTAAATCAATTGAAACGATAAATTCTGTTGATTAACTGACAGAGATGGATGAAGTTTAAGAGAAGGAATGTGTAAACAGTTGTGTGTGTGTGTGTGTGTTAATGTTAAGAGGTCTTATCTTCAGACAACAATATAATGAAAACAATTATCGTTGACAAGAGGTTCATTCCTTCTATTAATCTGTGATGTTATCACTCACCTGGACAGGTAACACAAAGACGTGACAGATCCCTGTGAAGTGGAGCCAACACACACACACAGACACACACCATTGTACATCGTCCTCACTCTTCATTTGGTCCATTCATCTCCATGACGATAATTTTCGAATTTAAACTGATTAATTTGTTTGTAAAAACTTTATTAAATATTTCAGCTTCCTGTCGGATTCAGTCTTTATTTTTTATTTTTTATCTGAATAGAATTTGTGCTCAATCAGAAGTTTATTTTATTTTTACTCTGGAGGAAACGAACTGAAGTCTGAGTACTGAGGACAAAGTTCATTCACTGTCAGTGTCTCTCTCTCTCTCTCTCTCTCTCTCTCTCTGGTAAAGCAAGGGAGTAAAGTTCAGGTCAGTCAGGAGGAGAGAGAGATCACCGTGCTGCCACAGAGGAAGACGGACGAGAGCGCCGAGGTGAGCGGCGCCAACACACAGTCCAGCTGTTGTTGTTGTTGTTGTTGTTGTTGACGATAAAGGACATCAGCAGGTTCAGTGTGGACAGCTGAGCTGCTGCAGAAACATCAGAAAAGAGAATAAACTGTTGTTGTTGTTCCATCCAGCTTTCCCTCTCTGGATCGTACACACCTGGATCTGTATACTTTTGGTCACGTGTTGCAGGTGTAGGGATACCTGTCCTTACTGCTGCTGATCTGTTACCATGGTGACCTGTGTGTGTCTGTGTGTAGATCATGGCGGCGTCGGAGTCGTCCTGTGGGTGTTGCGTCAGGCTGAGGGAGCGATGTCCTCGACCTCACGGACTCATCAGCCTGCTCATCACAAAAGGTGCAAACCCGGACCAGGACCAGGACCAGGACCAGGACCAGCAGGACTACTGGAATCACTCTGATCACCTGTGTGTGTGTGTGTGTGTGTGTGTGTGTGCGTGCAGTGTGTCTCTTCGCTCTGCTGTTCGGTGTCGTCTGGTCCATCACAGGAAGGGAGTGTTTACCAGGAGGAAACCTGTTCGGCATCATCATCCTCTTCATCTGCTCCGTGCTCGGAGGGAAACTGGTCGGAATGATCCAACTGCCCACGCTGCCCCCCTTCCCCCCCCCTGCTCGGTACGAACCGACCCTCCTTCAGCCAAAATGTCCCAGTCCACCTGAATCTGTACTGTGTGTGTCTGTGTGTGTAGGTATGTTGTTAGCGGGTCTGGTGTTGCGTAACGTTCCCTACATAACGGACGCCGTCTTCATCGACACTCATTGGTCTTCATCTCTGAGGAGCATCGCCCTGTCAATCATCCTGACCCGAGCCGGGCTGGGCCTCGACCCCTCGGTACCCGCACACAAACGCACAAACAAATCAAATCATTTGTATAGCGCCAAATCATAACAAGGTTACATCAAGGCACTTTACATACAGAGCAGGTCTGGACCAAACTCTGTATTAAATGATTTAAAGAGACCAACAGATCCCCGATGAGGAAGCACAAACAAACACACAACACAGGTTTAAACGTGTGTATGTTTGCAGGCATTGCGCCGGCTAAAGACGGTGTGTGTGCGTCTCGCCATCGGCCCCTGTGTGGTTGAAGCCTCCATCATTGCTGTGGTCTCTCACTTCCTGTTGGATCTGCCCTGGGTGTGGGGCTTCATCCTGGGGTAACACACACACACACACACACGCAGGTGCAGTGTGTTCTTACAGTACATAAATCTGTGTGTGTCTGTGTGTAGTTTTGTTCTGGCTGCAGTGTCTCCTGCCGTCGTGGTTCCCTCCATGTTGCTGCTGCAGAAGGAAGGTTACGGAGTGGAGAAGGTAAATCCTCATTACACTTCATCAGTCGGCCTCCAGGAGGCGCTGCAGGACCATCAGTGTGGAACCAGCAAACTAACCCACTTCACTGCCAGACCAACTCGACAACCTCCAGGAGAACCTCCAGGAGAACCTTCAGTCAGACCAGTAGAACACTAATAGAACAACCACATGAATAGTTCTGTGATGTGGAGGATGTTCTCCGGATGTTCTGTGACATTCTGTGATGCTCTTTTAAGTTCTCCGGATGTTCTGTGATGTTCTTTCACACTCTCCTGGCGTTCTGTGATGTTCTCAGGGAATCCCCACTCTGCTGATGGCTGCTGGGAGTTTTGATGATATTTTGGCCATAACAGGATTCTCCACCTGCCTGGGAATCGCCTTCTCTACAGGTGAGAGGAACAGCCTTCTCCCTCCTGTTCCGCCTGCCCTCCTCTGTTCTAAAGGCTATGTTTGTTCTGCAGGTTCTACATGGATGAACATCCTGAAGGGTCTCCTGGAGGTGGTGGGGGGGGTCATCGCGGGGCTGATTCTGGGTCTGTTCTTGTGCTGTTTCCCCAGCAGTGACCAGGTGTGGTTGGTTCTATCAGATCTGGACCATTCTCGGGTGTTGTGGTTTAATGTTCCCTGTTCTCTGTCCATCTCCCTGCAGGAGGACCTGGTTCTGAGGAGGACGCTCATGTTGTTGGGTCTGTCCATATTCTCGGTCTTTTTCAGTCAAGTGATTGGTTTTGCCGGAGCTGGTGGTCTCTGTACGCTGGTTCTGGCCTTCCTGGCAGCTCTGGGCTGGAAAACTGACAAGGTAACCCACAGGAGAACCAGAAACCACTTCAGTCTGGATCACATCAGGTTCCATATTCAGGCTCGTTGAAGCATTTGTGTTCTGAGTCTGGTTGCCCGCCTCCAGGCGCCGGTGGCAGCCATGTTGGGCCGATCGTGGGACGTGTTCCAGCCGCTCCTGTTTGGTCTGATCGGAGCAGAGATCACCATAGCGAAGCTCAGTCCGAGCACTGTAGGTAAGAACCAGCGTAGAACCGAGTGTTGATGCAGACTGAAGTACGATAGAACCGTCGTCACCGTTGGTGTGTGTTCAGGTCTGGGATTGGCCTGCATCAGCGTTGGTCTGGTGGTCCGTCTGTTGGTCACCTTCCTGCTGGTTCACTTCGGAGGGTTCAACCTGAAGGAGAAAGTCTTCATCGCTGTGGCCTGGCTGCCCAAAGCCACCGTTCAGGTCTGTGGGGACCCCAGAAGCCATCTGAGCAGGAACAGAACCTTCTAAGACCCCCAACGGTCCAGTTGATGAGTTGTTTGTGTGTTTATGTGTCAGGCCGCCATCGGCTCCAAGGCGTTGGACATGGCGAGGGAGGACAGAGACGAAGCCTTGATAAAGTATGGATTGGATGTGCTAACGTTAGCTGTGTTAGCCATTCTGACAACGGCTCCCATTGGAGCGCTCGGTATCGGACTGGCGGGCCCACGCCTCCTTGCTCGGCAGGTCAAAGGTCAGCTCCATCTGAGTGAGGAGTAAAAGTCAAATGAGTTGAGTTCATTGATCATTTTGTTAACGTGACGTTTTTAATTTAAATGTCAGCAGGGGAGGCGGACGGGGAAGCCAGAACTCTGAGCAGCGACGGGACTGGACAGGAAAAAGACAACGTGACCCTGGAGAGCAAGCTCTGAGCTCTCTGATTGGACGGGACGCTCCCGCTGTGACTCTTTTGACTGTATGTGGTTGAAATGAACACAAAGCATTTTTCTGTTATTTTAAATGTTTAAACCTCACGTTGGGTTTTTCTGGCTGATCTGAGGTTCCATAAATAAAGAAGTATTAAACATTCAAACAGCGTGTGTTTTCATTATACTGTACTAACCGATCCATCTCAGTCGTCTCAGTCGGTCCCGGTCCTATTCCTGGTCCTGGTCCCAGTCACAGTCCTCTTGGGGCAGACTCAGTCTGACCTGTAGAACGTCACTGAGACGGTTTCCTGTTTGGAGCTCCAGATCTTCACGCTGAGATGACTTCCATAAGACAACAGCAGCAGTGGGGGTTAAAGGTCATCACATGTACAGACGAGTGTGTTCTCAGGGTGGGGCAGCCAGGCTCCACCCACCTGCACCATGGCAACCGTCAAACTGACCTCCAGCAGCGTGTACTGGTGTCACAACAAACATGGCTGCGGCGCCCTCAGTGTGAGTCAGCTACAAACCTCCACACAAACACACACTGCTGGTTTTTGTCAGGTGGAGCGACTTTGAAGTGTTACACAAAAGACACACAAACATCACACACCATGGTCCTCTTGGTCAGCTGGTTTCTTCTGTTGTCACGGTAACAGCTGTTGACCTGTCCCTCAGGTAGAGCAGTGATCCTCCCTGTGATGGAGGGACATGATGTCCGCCATGAAGGTCAGGGGTCAGGGAGAGTCGGCAGGTTCATCCTCAGCTCCGCCCCCTCTTCCTGTTTATTTCACCTTAAAGGAACCATCTCTTCACATTAGCTACTGCTAACATTAGCATTAGCAGCTATTTGCTGTCCAAAGCAGCAAACACCAGTTTAACATAAAACGATCCTCACCAGAGGAAGATGACGATGAAGGCTCATCAACAACAGCTGATGAGCCTCATAATGACTCTGATGTCTCTGCATTGTGTGTCTCTGTTGTGTGTCTGTGTGTGTCTCCACATCACAAACTGTTTGACGCAGAACAGCTTATCTTCCTCATCTCTCTTCCTGTTTTCTTGTTGCTCTGGGACACCGCAGAGGAAGAGAGGGGGTGGGACTGTAGAACAGATCGACATTCTCATCATTAGACGGAGGAGATGTCTCTGCTGCTCAGAGTCCACGCTGGGATCTGGACCAAACTGGACCAGTTTGGACCTCTGTGATCCGGCTCTCTGAGGTCTCTGCTGCTCGACACACCGAGGTGAGTCCACTTTGAACCAGACTGTCAGACCTGACCCTGGACTCTGTTAAACCTGATCCTGTACTCTGTTAAACCTGATCCTGTACTCTGTTAAACCTGATCCTGGACTCTGTTAAACCTGATCCTGGACTGGACTCTGTTAAACCTGATCCTGGACTCTTTCAGACCTGATACTGGACACTAACAGATCATAATAAATTGGGGGGTTTATGTCTTGATGAGCAGAATAAATATTCTGGAAATAAAAAAAAACACTTCCTGGAGTGTCAATGTGATCTCTGCAACACAAACACAACACATTGGTGTTAACGTGACCTTCACCACAAACGGTGACGTCACACCTCAGGCCCCTCCCTTTTCAAAGGAAGTGTCTGTGTCACGTCTTTCAGCTGGTTTGGTGCCTGTTTCTGATTGGTCAGCTGTTTTCACCGGTACACTTATCCAGGACCGAGCGGTCCCGGTCGAACACGAACGACGTCAGCAGGTCGGTAACGGCACGAGCCGTTTGCTCCTCTTCATTTTTTATCAGTTTTATTAATTCATAATTTATGTAAGTGCCATCTGCCCACATCGCTCATTTCTGCTGTTTTAACTCTGAGTCAGTTGTGTGTCAAAGTGTCAAAGTTCAAGGTACATTTTTTGTCATTTGTCTGACCCCGCCCCCTCCCAGCAGGTGGTGATGGGGGGCGGGGTCAGCTCCACCTGCAGCACCGAGACTGAAGCTGGATTAACTCCGCCTCCTTTGGTGGGGCGGAACTCCACTTCAAGTCCTGGAAATGTGGACTCCAGGCTGTAGACCATTTCTACAGGTGGGGGGTACAACCAGGACTGGGTTTACACACAGACACACACCTGAGCCAGTCCAACTTCAGAGATCAGCAGGTACGCCTCATGTTTCACTACTGGGCTCACTGGGCTAACTGGGCTAACTGGGAAAACTGGAGTAAAAGAGCTAACTGAGCTAATTGAGCTAATAGAGTCCAGATTCAGAGCGTTAATTGTCATGTGAACAGTAAAACAGTCTGCCCCCCCCCAGCAGACTACAATCGTCCGCGTTATATTCGTGCAACGAGCAACAGTAAGATAAAAGTAGACAGTAGAAGCTGAGCTAACTGAGCTAACGGAGCTAACTGAGGCCTCTGAAGGTCATTGAGCTGCTCAGCTGACCTGAGCTGCGTTGCTCCACCTGTCAGTCAAAGTGGCCACTCCCCCTATCCTCAGAGACTCTCACCTGAATGAAGACAGGATAAAATGCAGCAAACATCCAGAAGAAAAGGATTCAGTGTGTCGTCATAAATTCTCCAGGAGCCACGTTGGGTCTGTGGGGCTCAGTTCCTGGTGTAGGAACCGGTTTATCCTGGTTGTGTTAACGCGGTCTGTCCTCTCCAGGTCGGACCATGTTGGGACTCAGCTGCACGTCATCCCTGCGCCGCCTCGTCCTCGGCTTCCTGCTGATGTCGACTTCTCTGCTCTTCTTCTTCACGTACTACAAGTATGACTTCAAGTTCTCCTCTTCTGGCCTTGACATGAGGAGAGAGGACCTTAGCTGGTCCTGGGACCAGGACCGAGACCAGGACCGGGGCGTCAATGACACCGGTAGAGTGCAGTCAGAGCAGGACACCCTGCTCCTGATCTGGATGTGGCCGTTCGGCTCCCCATACGAACTGAGTTGCTCCATATTTAATGTCAGTACGTGCCAGCTAACGGCGGACCGGTCCACGTTCCCCCGAGCTCACGGCGTCCTGTTCCACCACCGGGACATCCGTCAGGACCTGGACAACATGCCCACTCTGCCGCGCCCCTGTTTCCAGAAATGGGTGTGGTCTAATATGGAGTCACCTGCAAACTCGGCTCCAATCCCCGAACTCAACAATATATTCAACTTGACGTGCAGCTATCGGCTGGACTCAAACATCCCGGTGCCTTATGGGTACTTGGAGCCGCTGACGACTCAGGACCGGAGCTTCCAGCTGCCGCCAAAGACCAAGCTGGTGTGTTGGATCGTGAGCAACTGGAACAGGAAGCACAGAAGAGTCCAGTACTACGAGGAGCTGAGACAACACGTCCAGATTCACGTTTACGGAGACGCTGTCGGCCAACCCGTCAGCGACCAGGACTACGCCCACATCGTGTCCAGCTGTAAGTTCTACCTGTCCTTTGAGAACTCCGTCCACAGAGACTACATCACCGAGAAGCTGTTCAGTCCCATGAACCTGGGAAGCGTCCCGGTCGTCATCGGCCCCCCAAGACAGAACTACGAGGACCACGTCCCTGCGGACTCTTTCATTCATGTGGACGACTTCTCCTCAGCGAAGGAGCTGGCGGACAGACTGAGCTACCTGGACGGGAACACGACGGAGTACAGGAAGTTGTTCACCTGGAGGCGAAGGTGGAAGGTGAAGAAGTCGTGGTTCGGCAGAGAACAGGCCTGCAGGACGTGTCTGTACCTGCACAGGAACAGACACGTCCAAGTTTTTCATGAACTCAACTCGTGGTTCTGGGGTTAGGCTGCAGCACAGGCCGGATGCTGAAACTGTTGCCACAGTAACCACGTGAGAAGTCATGACTTTGTCTTCCTGTCTGACTGACTGCAGATCGTTCAGCTCTCGTTTTCACTTCTGTCATCAAACACAAAATAAACTACGATTTCAACACCTGCTGGTTTCTTCTTCTGTTTACGTTCTTTGGTTGGATTGTTACAGATTATTGGTTCATCTTAATCTCAGGATTAACTGTCTCCGTGGCAACAGCACCCAGGTGGGCAGACTGCTCTGTCCTGATTGGCTCGTGCGGTGAAATGATAATCCTGATTTTGAGTGAAATTCACTGATTCTGCTGCCGATCCAGATTTTATTGTGTTTAATTTTTTTACCGCCAGGAGGCGATGAGGCTGAAAACGCGGATTGTCCCTTTAAGCTTCCCGTAGTTACTGTGACTACACTGAATGGAGGGTTTTTTTTTTTTTTTTTTTGGACAGAGAAATGGGCAGTTCTTTGAGCAGATGTTGTTCATTTCCGGTTCTACGTCATCCGTCTCTTCTTCCGTTGCAGCTTGTCCCTCCGCGGCTGCCGTAGAACCGGAAGTGAGAGGCGGACATGGTGCTGGAGAAGAAGGTCTCCGGTGAGTTCTTCACATTTCTGTTTCCTTTAATCGGTATTTAAGGCGCCAACAGACAGTCTGATCGTTCTGTTTTCTGTCTGCTGCTGCACGAATATTAACGAGCTAAACCGACTTAGCTGTCCTCAGTTCTGTCCTCAGCTCTGTCCCCGGTTCTGTCCTCGGTTCTGTCCTCAGTTCTGTCCTCAGCTCTGTCCTCGGTTCTGTCTTCGGTTCTGTCCTTAGTTCTGTCTTCAGTTCTGTCTTCGGTACTGTCCCCGGTTCTGTCTTCGGTTCTGTCCTTAGTTCTGTCTTCAGTTCTGTCTTCGGTACTGCCCCCAGTTCTGTCTTCGGTTCTGTCTTCGGTTCTGTCTTCGGTTCTGTCTTCGGTTCTGTCCTCAGCTCTGTCCTCAGCTCTGTCCTCAGTTCTGTCTTCAGTTCTGTCCCCGGTTCTGCCCCCGGTTCTGTCCCCGGTTCTGTCCCTTACAGGAAGTGTCTGTTGGTCTCTTTAAATAATCAGAACTGCTCTAATTGTAACTCTGTTATGATTTGGTGCTTTATAAATAAATCTGATTGACTCTGTCTCCCCCCCGTCTTCTCTCCTGTCTCACCCCATCTTCTCTCCTGTCTCACCCCATCCTCTCTCTCCTCTCTCTCTCTCCTGTCTCACCCCATCCTCTCTCTTCTCTCTCTCTCTCCTGTCTCACCCCATCCTCTCTCTTCTCTCTCTCTCTCCTGTCTCACCCCATCCTCTCTCTACCCTCTGTTTCCTGCCCCCCCCCGTCCTCTCTCCTCTCTCTCCCCCCTCTCTCTCCCCTCTGTTTCCTGTTTCACCCCATCCTCTCTCTCCCCTCTCTCTCCTGTCTCACCCCATCCTCTCTCCTCTCTCTCTCCTGTCTCACCCCATCCTCTCTCTCCCCTCTCTCTCCTGTCTCACCCCATCATCTCTCTCCCGTTTCCTGTCTCACCCCATCATCTCTCTACCCTCTGTTTCCTGCCCCCCCCCGTCCTCTCTCCTCTCTCTCTCTCTCCTGTCTCACCCCATCCTCTCTCCTCTCTCTCTCCTGTCTCACCCCATCCTCTCTCTCCTCTCTCTCATGTCTCACCCCATCCTCTCTCTCCTCTCTCTCATGTCTCACCCCATCCTCTCTCTCCCCTCTGTTTCCTGTCTCACCCCATCATCTCTCTCCCGTTTCCTGTCTCACCCCATCCTCTCTCTCCCCTCTCTCTCCCCTCTGTTTCCTGTCTCACCCCGTCCTCTCTCTCCCGTTTCCTGTCTCACCCCATCCTCTCTCTCCCCTCTGTTTCCTGCCCCCCCCGTCCTCTCTCCTCTCTCCCCTTTCTCTCCCCTCTGTTTCCTGTCTCACCCCGTCCTCTCTCTCCCGTTTCCTGTCTCACCCCATCCTCTCTCTCCCCTCTGTTTCCTGCCCCCCCGTCCTCTCTCCTCTCTCCCCTTTCTCTCCCCTCTCTCTCCCGTTTCCTGTCTCACCCCATCCTCTCTCTCCCCTCTGTTTCCTGCCCCCCCCCCCGTCCTCTCTCCTGTCTCATCCCATCCTCTCTCTCCACTCTTGTTTCCTGTCTCACCCCGTCCTCTCTCTCCACTCTGTTTCCTGTCTCACCCCGTCCTCTCTCTCCCGTTTCCTGTCTCACCCCGTCCTCTCTCTCCCGTTTCCTGTCTCACCCCGTCCTCTCTCTCCCGTTTCCTGTCTCACCCCATCATCTCTCTCCCGTTTCCTGTCTCACCCCATCCTCTCTCTCCCCTCTGTCTCCTGCCCCCCCAGCCCGAGTAGAGGCAGGACAGCGTCGGGTCCTGGATGAGGCCACCAGGCAGAGGAGGCTGACTCGGCAGTTGGAGGCTCTGGAGAAAGACAACTTCCAGGTCGGTGATTGGCTGACAGCAGTGATGTCATCAGCTAATTATTCCTGTTACTGTTCAGTGATTGGCTGTTTCATTTCGAGCTGCCGTGTGTTTGTCTCATCCAGGACGACCCTCTGTCCTCCCTCCCTCCCCCCGGACCGACCGCCCGTCTGCCAGCCTTCAGTGAGACAGAGGAGCCAGGTGAGCGTTTACAGTGACGTCATAGGGCGCCGCCGCCACATGCTCGTCCGCTGACTGTGTGCGTTTGTGTGTCCAGAGAAGAAGAAGAGGAAGACACGAGGCGATCACTTCAAACAGAGATTCAGGAAGAACTTCACCACCCTGCTCGAGGAGGAGGTGAGTCACAGCTCTGCTGCTCTCTCATTGGCCGATCGGCCGCCAGCCGACTCCTCCTCTGTTCTCTGATTGGCAGAACCTATCGGAAAAGCCGGAGCCCAACTACCTGTCAGCAGCAGCCCCTCCCTCACCGCTGCCCCCCCGTCACTTCTGCTGCGTTTGCGGTTTCCCGTCTCACTACACCTGCACCACCTGCGGGGGGCGCTACTGCAGCAGCAGGTGTCTGTGCACGCACCGAGAGACCAGGTAGGTGTGGGGGGACGCCGGGGGGACGTCCTCTCACCTGTCCCTCTGACGTCCTCCTCTGTCTCTGCAGGTGTTTGAAGTGGACGCTGTGAGTCCTGGCTCGTTGCCACGGTGATGGGGCTTCCACTTCCTCTTCCTGTTTGTTTGACTCAGTTTCACATTTAAAGAAACAAAAATCTCTGACTTTTTGAGAAAACTGAAAACATTTTGAAAATAAAGATTTTATTCCAAATTTGACTTCTGATCCATTTTAATAGCTCCATCTGTGATGTCATTATCATGAGTTTTACTTTTGACCAAACGCCCCGACTGGAAAAACCACAGGAAACAGAACCAGACCAACAGAAAACAGCTGATTTATTGATCTGATGTTCATGTTGAAGGTTTTGAACATTTAAATACAAACTCATGCAAAGCTTCACTGCAACAGCCCAACAACTCAAAGAACTCATGCTGTGGTTTCCATGACGACGGGGTGGTCACCGTATCAAAACAGGGGCTCGAGAGGCGGCGGAAAAGCGTTGGTGCCGCTCATTAAGAAACAGGGAACCCCGTCTGACCTCTGACCTCACAGAGCTGATGGTTCAGGTGTGAACCAAAGATCAGAACGTCAGAGGTGGGATCCTTAAGACTTCACCTTCCAGTCTGTGCCGCAGACGGGTACACAGAGAGAGAGAGAGAGAGAGACAGACAGGTAAAGACAGGGACGGGTACAGACAGAGAGAGAGACAGACAGACAGGTAAAGACAGAGACGGGTACAGACAGACAGAAAGAGAGAGAGAGAAAAAGACAGGTAAAGTCAGACAGGTACAGACAGAGAGAGACAGACAGGTAAAGACAGACAGGTACAGAGAGAGACAGACAGGTACAGACAGAGAGAGAGAGAGAGAGAGAGACAGACAGGTAAAGGTAGAGACAGGTACAGAGAGAGAGAGAGAGAGAGAGACAGACAGGTAAAGACAGAGACGGGTACAGACTGAGAGAGACAGGGACAGACAGGTAACGTCAGACCGGTACAGACAGACAGGTAGTCAGACAGGTACAGCTGCTCTAACAGATCATGCTGTAATAAATAAACATCCATAGCTTCTAGAAATCTGTAGAATATATATTCCTCTTTTTCGGCGTATTTAAATAATCTGGAGCTTCCTTTTACTTCCACCTGGAACATTCAGGCCTCTACTTCCTCTCACCTGCACAGCAAAGGATTATGGGAGGAGGTGGTTTGTTTTGCCCTGAGCTTTGCCTCTCAGGAGGGATAAGTGATCCGTTCTCAGTCTGAGTTCCTGCTCCACCTGGGGGGTTTGTCTCCAAGTATCCCAGCATGCACCAGGCTCAGTAGGCTGTTGATTCAAATCATGAGATGACCTCTTTTTTATTCTGGTGAATTTACAACCGCCTGCTTCTGCGCAGACCGGCTGTCACACTGATCCAGCAGTGACATCACTTCCTGGATCACAGAGCTGAGTCAGACTCCTCTACATCCTGTGAGGCTCGACTCAGGGCGAGAACAACCCAACGACCAGCGCCTTTGAGGCAGGAGGGCGGAAAGTTTGGACATGGAGCTGCAGACATTTACATTCAACCAGGAGAGCAGCTCAGCAGATAGATGGATGAGACGTCAGGCCTCTCTGTCCGTTTGTCCTCCATGATGGACGTCAGCAGCTCTACGTGGTCAGTCCTCGTCTCTCCAGCTCTCTGCTCTGTTTCAGCTCTTTGATCCTGAGAAACATCAACACAAGTCTGACCTGTGTGGGTGTCAGCTGTGTGTCTGTGTGTGTGCATGCCACCTATGAGTGTGTCGGTGTGTGTGTGCGTGCGTGTGTCACCTGTGCCTGCAGCGTCTCAGGAACCTCATGATCTTCCTCGCAGCCTGGTCCTGTTTCTTGGTTAAGAACGATCCCCTGATGGAAAAATAATCGATGTCTGCTGTCAATCACTGATCTGAACTGGTTGGTGTGACATCATCAAAAAGCTCCATCAGTTCTGCCTGTGATGTGAATGGGGTCAGAGGTCAGCTGTTTCAAATCTCTAGAGCTCTGAAGCTCTCCATCTGCAGGTAAACCTACCAACCAGCTGACAGAGACGTAACCATGGTGACAGGTGTGTGTCCGGCTCTTACTTGATCTTGGGGTTGTGGCTGGCGGCACCACGCGGCGCCTGTTTGAGTCGCTCGTACTCTTTGTAGCTGCGGTAGTACTGCTGGATGAGGACCGCCGCACGGCGGCTCTGCTGGAAACGCTTCTGCTCATAGTAGGACCTGAACTTGGACTGGATCAAGATGGCTGCCTGGGTCATCTTCTTGTAGAGAGCGTACTGAGGGGACAGTCACACAGTTAGCGTGTACATACATACATACATACACACACATACACCTACACACACACAAAACAGGAAAGCACCTCGACACAGGAAAAGGAAGAGGAGAGCTGTGAGGCTGAATTCTCCCACTGTCAGTGAACACAACACGTAATTCTCACAGATGTTTAGACAGACTGATCAGAGTCGACTGTCCACAGACTTTACCAACTCTTCATCTTTCTGCGCACACATGCACGCACACACACACACACCTGACTACACATCACTACAGCTACTGTTCAGCCAGGTTACCTTCAGAGCTATCCATGTTAGCTAAGCAGAGAGAGAGACAGCAGGTTAGTTAAATGTTAGCAAAGCTTCAGGTCACACACGCACACGCACACACCTGTTTGTACTTCCTGTAGCACCTCTGGATGACAGCTGCAGCCATGTCCTGCTGCTCCTTCAACCTCCGACCCTGAAGACAAAAGGAGACATTTTAGTGTCAACCAGTCCTGAAGACACAAAATAACTGTTCAGAAGAAAACTTTAGGCTTAAAGTCAGGGACCAGGTCTGGACTGGACAGAACTGGACTGGACTGGACTGGGGGCCTAAAGTCAGGGACCAGGTCTGGACTGGACTGGGGGCCTAAAGTCAGGGACCAGGTCTGGACTGGACTGGGGGCCTAAAGTCAGGGACCAGGTCTGGACCTTGTATCTCCTGAAGGCGTTCTGGATGATTCTGGCGGCTTCGTACAGTTCTCTCTGCTCTCCGTCCGTCAGTGTCAGCAGTGCAAAGTCTCTCTCCATCTTCCCATTGGCTGAGGCATTCAGGAACTCTGCCCATGCTGCAGAGGAGGGTGGGCGGAGCCTCTGAAGGGCCAGCGCACTGAGAGGTGATGGGGGACAAACCCGCCTGTAGGTGGACACACGTTCTTATAGGTTAGATCTGCAGTCACATCACGATGCTGATCAGTGTTAGGGTCGTCCTTTTGGGGCGGGGCTTACCTTGGTGGGGAGTGTGTGTGCGTGTCGACTGTGTCCAGGTAGGTCGCCAGCCAAGTGTCCTGTATGGTGGGGTTGTTCCGTCTCTCTCTCAGTGGGGACTCTGCCCCCCGGGGGAATTCCTCTTGTTTTATTCGCTCTGGGGTTGCTTCGATGATCTGCTCTGCCAACGTTGCCATGTCAACCTGTGCAGGGGCAGGGAAACCATAGCAACAGGGACTCACTTTCCAACCTGCTTGAAGAGCAACGCAGTGGACTAAACCTCCGTAGGTGATGAGGCTCAGACCCGGACTTAGGACTCGTGTGTACCTGCAGCACCTCCTCCTCCAGGTACTCCTCCCCGCCTTCGTTCTCGTCGTTCTCACTGTAGCTCAGCAACTGCTCCTCGAACGCTGCAGCTGCATGCAACCGTCGACCGCCTGTTGTCTGTGTGTGGCTGGGTGAAGCACTCTCACAGTCCATGAGGTAAAGGGGGGAGTCTCTGAGATTCAAACCTGTGACCATGAAAAAGAACAAAAAAAACTATTATCATTTCAGTGACAGAACCTGGAGTCAAGCTGGGCACTCAGATTACCTGCGTTACCTGTGTTAGGCTCCTCCCCCCACATGGACACGGGAGGGAGGGAGATGGAGGAGGCAGAGGGAGGGGACACAGGCAGGGAGGAGGAAGAGGAAGGAGAGAAGGGAGAGGAAGGGGAGGTGTCCATGGGGGCAGGTCCACTGGAGTAGGCGGAGCTTGGAGAGGGGGAGGAGGGGTCACTGGGTGAAGGGAGGCTGCTGGAGGAGCTCAGACCTGCAGGAGGCAGAAGGGAGACATTACAGCCAATCCACAGTCAGAATGGTGTCATGTGAGCAGGTGAGCAGGTACCTGTGTCTGGACTGGTGGAAAGAGGAGATGGGGGCAGCTGTGGCGTGGCCAATGTGTGTGTGTGTGTGGGCAGTGCATGTATATGAGTGTTTGTGTGCTGTGTGTGCAGCTCCTCCAACGCCGTGGCGAGACGTGTGTGCCCTCGGGAGCGAGCAACAGCGAGCGGCAGACGTCCCAACGAATCAGGGATCCCCAGAGCCAGACTGTTCCAGCGGTACAGGAGCTCGGCCGCCCTCTGATGGCCCAGAGCACACGCCCACATCTGGAGCACAGGTGACAGGTAACAGACTGTTGGTGACATGTGACATGTTGGCGTCATTACTGTCGCTATGGTTACAGTGTATGTGTGTTACCAGCGGTGTGCAGGAGAAGTGGTCGACGTTCAGAGGATCGACTTCTTGTTCCAGGTCCAGACTGTCACTGTTAACACTCCTACAACACACACAGTCACATCAGGAGTGTGTGTATGTTTCTGTGCATGCGTGCGTGCGTGCGTGTGTGCGTACCTCCAGTGGATCAGAGTTCGGATCAGGTGTGTGTACCCCTGTGCAGCTGCCAGGTGGAGCAGTGTCATCCCGCGGTGACGGATGGAGTGATGAAGCCTCTCTCTTCCTCCTCCTCCCCCCCCCCATCGTCCAATCCTCATCATTCGCTCACAAACTCCCACAATCCTCCTCTCAAACCACTGAGAGGACTGACACAGAGACAGCAATATTACACAGCTGCGATGTCATCAGGACCACAGAGTGAACTGACCAATCACAGAGCTCCTCACTGCAGCAGTCTGTGTATGGATTATAATCAATCTCTTTGCTAAGTATTATTCACGCCCCCCCAACAAACACCATACACCCCCCTCCAGTCTTTCTCTCTGACCCTCTCCAATATGCCCCCCGTGGGTGAGCGAGGTTATCCATGAGTGGAAGCTGAGGGAGTGGGGGGCAGCCTGTGGAGAAACAGCTGTCAGTCATTAATGCTGCTTCAAGCACACTCAGACCACACCCATTTGTTTGGCTCTTTACTGTGTTACATTTAAATTGATTTTATCAAGTAGCCCGATCGATTGGCTGACTGATCGATCAGTTTGCTGTCCAGTCTCCACTGTTTCTCTGACTTGACTCTCGTGGTGAACACACATCTGGTCTTTGTCACCACAGTGTTTCCTGTGAGGATGTCATCACTCCGCCAGTCTGATGCTGCTGATGACATCACAGGTCATCACTTTCACTCATTTCGCAGCCTTTTTACGACCTTAGGTCCAGTGATGGTCAGTGAGAGTCCTGATATGAAGTGTTGTGGCTGTAATTGTTTTTAAGGTCAGCTCTGTCTGTCTCTGTCACTGAGTCTATTTTAACTCCAGGACTCTGCCAAACTCCCCATGATGTCAGAGCCCCCCCCCGTCGAGTCTCAGCAGCTCAGCAGAGGTCAGAATGCAGAAAGCGTTCAAAGGGATTTGTCATCCAGGTCTACAGGGAGCTGATCAGACCGATCATCTGCTGACCATCCTGTCTCAGCCCAACAACATCCAGTCTGGTCTGGTTACAGCTGTTGGCAGAGCCTCATATTGTTTAAACAGCCACTGTAATACTTGGTCACACTCACCTGGTCCTGGTCCTCAGGTAGGGCTGGGGGAGGGGGTGTGGCCAGCTGGTTGCCGTGATGCTGTTGATGTTGCTGTTGGTGGTTGTTGTCACGGGCGGCCATCTCTGCCATCCTACGCTCCATCTGCTCCAGCCGCTCCAGGATGGACATCCTGAACTGATTATCTGCAAACGAAGGACTAACAGAGTCAGTCTTCAAAGATGATCAACAAGACTCCAACAAGAAGCAGAACCAGAATGACCATCTTAAATTTGAGCCTCCCCATAGTTAATCTCGGCACATTCTGAGATTGAAGGAAAAGCTCTCTCATAATCAGCCTCTTCCACACAGACACACCTATCTTAAGTTAGATATAAGGACATAATACCTTCCTTCTAACCCGAACTGTTCAAGGTATGAGGACCAGACTGGAGCATGGACACATTGTTTAAACCAGAATTTGTCTATACAATAGAAAGACCCACAATGATATACACACACAGACACACACAGAGTTTCAAATGGAAACTATTTGACTTCAATCATCCTGCTGCCTGGCACTGTCAGTGTGGCAGGAAATAAAAGCAGACTCCCTAATATAGCCTGATACGCTGTGACCTGAAGCGCACACACATATACACACACACACACACATTGCGTATTTGGGGGGTTCCACACCTGGACTCAGACCAAGTCATGTGTGAACAGTTTGTTGGTCTGATGTAGCAGGAAGTGAAAAGTCAGTGATCACATGACCTGAGGTGACCTCAGGTGTCGGTGGGCAGATATCACAGATCATCTGCTGCTTCATCATGAAGAAAGTAGAACTTTGGTTTTAACTTGGGTTGGTTGCCATGGTGACACAGCTGCTCAGTTACCACAGCAACTACCTGAACACACACACACACACACTCTTGTCCTACCGTCCTGTTGATGTGAGTTGTCTTGCTGTTGTTGGTCCATCTTCTGTCCAAACATCCTCTCTCTGTCTCTCTCTCTCTCTCTCCCCCCCCTCTCTCTCCCCTTGTCCCTCCCTCTCTCTCTCTCCCCCCTTGTCTCTCCCGCCTTCCCCCTCTCTCTCTCTATTGCTGTGGGTGAGCACAGATGAAGAGCATTCTGGGTACATTATGATGTCACAGGATAAGTTAACACACATACACACAAGCTTAAAATGTGCAGTGATGACGAGGTGATGAGAGATTTCACACACACACACACACACACACACACACACACACACACACACACACACACACACACACACACACACACACACACTAACTAAGCGGTCGTGCAAGGATCAGTTGAAGTTAAACCCAGAGAGTGAGACATACAGAGCAGTGTGTTACTGGATGACTGAGCACAGCAGTGAGGCATCATGGAAATCCACAACATGGGGGGGGGGGGTCTTAACTGAGTGTGTGACATTCCTGGACCTGAGCCTGAAACCCCCAAAGTCCAGAGTCCAGAAACCAGAGAGACCAGAGAGAGAGACCAGAGAGAGAGAGAGAGACCAGAGAGAGGGAGAGACCAGAGAGAGGGAGAGACCAGAGAGAGAGAGAGACCAGAGAGAGAGAGAGACCAGAGAGAGCGAGAGAGACCAGAGAGAGCGAGAGACCAGAGAGCGAGATAGACCAGAGAGAGCGAGAGAGACCAGAGAGAGAGAGACCAGAGAGAGAGAGACCAGAGAGAGAGAGACCAGAGAGAGAGAGACCAGAGAGAGAGAGACCAGAGAGAGACCAGAGAGAGAGAGAGACCAGAGAGAGCGAAAGACCAGAGAGCGAGAGAGACCAGAGAGAGAGAGACCAGAGAGAGAGAGACCAGAGAGAGAGAGAGCCAGAGAGAGAGAGAGACCAGAGAGAGAGAGAGAGACCAGAGAGAGAGAGAGACCAGAGAGAGCGAGAGAGACCAGAGAGCGAGAGAGACCAGAGAGAGACCAGAGAGAGACCAGAGAGAGACCAGAGAGAGACCAGAGAGAGACCAGAGAGAGCGAGAGAGACCAGAGAGAGAGAGAGAGACCAGAGAGAGAGAGACCAGAGAGAGAGCGAGACCAGAGAGAGAGCGAGACCAGAGAGAGAGCGAGACCAGAGAGAGAGACCAGAGAGAGAGACCAGAGAGAGGGAGAGACCAGAGAGAGAGAGAGACCAGAGAGAGCGAGAGACCAGAGAGAGCGAGAGACCAGAGAGAGCGAGAGGACAGAGAGAGAGAGAGACCAGAGAGAGCGAGAGAGAGACCAGAGAGAGAGAGAGAGACCAGAGAGAGAGAGAGAGACCAGAGAGAGAGAGACACCAGAGAGAGAGAGAGAGAGACCAGAGAGAGAGAGACCAAAGGGGGGGGGCAGAGTCTGACCGTCCAATGAGAGCCAGTCGAGCTGAGAGCTGGGCAGGGAGCTGGCGTTCCTCGCTCGATACTCAAACAGGACTGAAGAAGAAACTGAACCTCCAGACTCCAGAACCTGCAGACACACCAGACCAGCCTCATGGGCTGAAAGAGCAGAGAGACTCCCGGTCAGTCCAGCTCCCCGTCTACACTAGACAGTCCAATCATCATCATCCTCCTCATACAGAAGACATCAAACCAGGTGTGAACCTCAGTTTGTCGATTCAGGTTGTGTGTGTTACCTGGGCAGTAGCAGCGCAGGACTCCTGGCTGGATCAGGGATGCAGGGACGGTGCTCTGATCAAAAACACACGAGTATCGGCCTGACAGTTCACTCCACGGTCCTGTGATCAGCACCTTAACTCCTCCCTGGGGGGGCAGAGGGGGTTGGGGTTATGATGGAATATGACTATGCCGATGCCTAATCAATTACATTTTTACAAGAGTAAAACAGTTTGTTGGTGAAGCTTGACCTTTGACCTCTAATCTCTCCAAAAACTCAGAGTGAAGGCGGCCTCTAACAGTCAAAGTGCTGTCCTCTAGTGGACAGAAAGCCTGACTGCAGCTGACAACATCTCACCTGATCACCTGATCCTTTGATCACTAGTAATCGCTGATCAAAATGATGGCCCGTTATTGTTCATTGGTGGCTTTATGACTCAATAATGGTGATTACCTCGGGATAGGACCACTCTGGAGAGAAGTCAGTGATGGAGGCAAGGCGGGTGGAGGAGGAGGGCAGTGGGTGAGGGAAGGGGAGGAAAGAGGAAGAGGGTGATGGCTGGGGAGGCACCATGTATCGGACCCCAACTGGGAATACGGCTAGGTTTGGCGTGGCGGTGACAGGCTGCGCTGCCTCAGGATTGGTCTCCTCTGTGATGAGGTCAGAGATGAGGTCAGGAAACTGGCTGTCGAAGGAGATATCAAGCTCCTCCCCTCCCCGTTCGCAGGTTTCTGCCTCCTCATCTAGGTGTGTGTCCATACAAGTGTTCTCTGAGTCATAGTCCTGCCTCGTCTCCTCCTTCACCTGAATGGTTGGTATCTCCAGGTGAGTGGTAGCCATGGTGACCGCAACGGGAGTGGACGCCGCATTAGCTTTAATGTTGGCAAAGTGGGACAGTAATAATTGAGGTGAGGCTGAAGCCTCAGGGGGAGAAAGGTGATTGTAGGACCGCCTGAGGGCTGCCTGCTGCTGTCCATCAACCCGTCGCTGCATCTGACTGGCTGGTGGGGTGGGAGGAGCTGCTGAGTCCTGACAAACCAGAAGCAGTGAAGCGGCGCTGGTTCTTTTCTGTTGGTGTGGCGACGAGGCGGCTGAGGCGTGACTCGCCTGAACAATACCGGAAGAAAGAAATGACACCATCAGTCATGAGTCAAAGGTCAGAACAGAGGAGGTGGCTAAATGGCTTGGACAGATGCTGAAAGGACGGTGGTGCCTTTAGGAAGTCTGGGGAATATCCTTTGTTTGTTTTGTTGCTGTTTCACTGACATCTTATCTGATCAGAAACAAATTTGATCAGTTGCTCAACAGCTCATCGTCGATGATTAATGAAGACTTAAACAGTCACAATTCAGAGAAATTTAAGGCAACACCTCCAAGTCTCTGTTGATGCTTCATTAATATAAATTTACTTGCCTGCAACAGAGCCAGTTTGGTGGGGGGAGCACTGCCTTCATCATCATCTTCCTCCTCACCATCCTCATCACCGGCAGCATCAATCTCTCTTCCTTCCTTCACCTCCTCCTCTTCCTTCCTTGCCTTTTCCACCTCCCTCCCTCCCTCCGACTCGCCCAAAGCTCCCAGGTCCAGGCAGAGGGGCAGGAAGGGTGGGGCCACGGTGGATGTGGGACATAGAGAAAGGGAGAGTGGGGGGGGTAGCGCAGATGAGGGTGGGGAGGAAGATAAAGAGGGGGAGGAGAGGGGGTGGGCAGACTCTCTCCTGTCTGCTTCCGAGGAAGAGGAGAGAGAGGAGAGAGAGGAAGGAGGGGACACGGAGGAGGGAGGGGTGGAGGTGGGGGATAGGGAGAGAGCGAGAGAGGGGGAAGACAGAGGTGAGGAGGAGCAGAGGACGGGGGAGGGAGCAGAGGAGGAGGGAGGTGGGCCGCCGTATGTCTGGCCCTGTTTCGGGGAGTTGAGGAATGAGTCTGGGTCAAAGGCAGGGAGGAGGGAAGGGGGAGGCAGAGGTGGTGAAGGGGAAGACGGGGGAGATGAAGGGGAGGCAGCCACAGGGGGAGGAGGGGGGGAGCAGAGGGAGGTGTTTGAGGAGGAAGGGGTGAGGAGCAGCCCTCCAATGACAGGTGAGGGGAGGAGGGTGAGGGAGAGTGTTGCCATGCTGTGTGCCTGTACAGGGGGAGGGGGGAGGGAGGGGGGTACAGGTGAGGACAACGACAACGGAGGGGAGGGGGAGGGAGGCTTGCTGGCAGGTGGAGGGAGAGCAGAGGAGAGTAGTAACTGGCCGGATTGGGTTAGTGACAGGCTTCTCCCTTGCCCCGCCTCCTCTCCTCTGGCTCCGCCTACAACTCCTCCGCCCTGCCCCGCTCTTCCTCCAGGGAGTGTAGTGGTTGTTGCCATGACGATCACAGCATTCTGAGGGAGCGCCACTGTTGTCAGGTTACTGTGGCAGTCACTGTAGAAAGTGTTGCTGTGGTTACTCACAGTGATGGTCGCCCTGTGGGGCTGAGGTGGAGATGAAGTGGAGCTGTAAAACAAAGAATATGGTGTGACATGTGAACACACACTCACAGAAGACAGTGATGTCATGTGACATCATGATGGCGCCTCAGACACATCAGGCGGACTTACGTGGAGGAAGGACAGGGAGACGACACCGGGCTGCTCTGAGCCTGGAGGTGAGGCGATTTGGCTTCTCCCACACCTCCCCCCGCCCCTCGACTTGCGCACCGAGCCTCTGAGGACAGGGGAGAGGGGGAGGGCCGGCAGGTGGAGGAGGGCAGTTTGGGGGAGATGATGCGATGCTTGGTGCTGTTACAGCGATGGGGAATGTTCACTCCTGTAGACACTACACACACACACACACACAGAGGAAGAGGGCATTAGTCACCGTCAGAGGAGTCACAGTGATGTCACAGGATGGTGTGCTGGTACCTTGGGCTGTGTTACACAGACAGGTGTGTGTACGAGGCTGTGGTTTGGTTCTCTGTCGGTCCAGAATGTGTTGAACCAGCTCCTCAATACTGAAATCACCTGAACACTTCATACTGTGGACTGACACACACACACACAATGGAATGTCAACGCACAGTCAACACACCCCATCAACATACAAACACGCACGGATGTGTGTCGTACACATGGGCTTCAGCTGGTTCAGTAGGTCATCTCGGCTCCACCTCACACTGTCATGGCGGTCGGCCACCGCACAAAGAAATGGACTGCATTTCCCAGATTCCTCCAGGGATGGCACATTCAGGTAGTGAACCAGCACAATGTCTGGGTTCTGTCTCAGAAACACACAATGAAAGGGTGAAAATTCATGTGCTGTTGTATTTACAGCAGTGTCTGTCAGATCTGATGTTTCCCTGAGAGTCTCAATGCAGATTAGAAAGTTTTACAGCAAAGACCAAAGGAAGATGATACTGGGGCTAGGTGTGTGTGTGTGTGTGTGTGTGTGGGGGGGGGGGGGGGGGGGGGGCGTACCTGCAGCAGCCAGTAGCATCGTCTGTGGAATGTTGGCACAATGGAGGAATGGACGTAGCAGCCATACAGGCACTGAAACAGCAGGTTAGCATGATTTAGCATCAACTACACAACAGACTCAGACACATATAACTGACACTAAAAGACATAGTGTGTGACTATCCAGGGACAGTGTACTGCAGACCTCCATGCCCTGGACCTTCAGCTTCATGTGGTCCTCTCTCGTGGTCTTTCCATCCTTCCTTTTCTTCCAGCAGTATCCGTCCTTCCTGTACTTCACCTTCTTCCTGTTGTAGAGGATGATGCTGCCATTCTTCGGCCTAAGAGACAGAGCACAGAGTCATGACAGCTAGAGAGTGACTCCCTGAGCATCGCCTGGCAGGTGAGTTTGTGCGTACCTGATCTCCAGGGAGCAGGAAAGCCACTCATCATGTCGGTCAAATGATATCAGGTAGGAGGCGATCTCCTGCAGGACAGAACAGCTCAGTGTTAAGGGCCTTTCTCTTCAAAATAAAAGCCCTAACTTTCAGAAGTGTAAATGCAGACCCAAGTAGTTGAACCAGACAATGAAAAAAACTATATTGAAAAACATTTCTAAAGAAATAAAAGTAAACTTTTTTTCTAATCAAATTGATGCTTCACTTCCTAACATCATCAATGTTATTAATAACAGCAGCATTTAGCAGCATCAATAATAGAGCAGACATCAGATCAGGTGTGATCCGCAGCTGAGTTTTGTTGACTCTGGACTGAGGCCTGGCATCAATCGTCTCTCACCTCGTTCGTGTTCCACCTCAGACGCTCATTAGGTAGATTGGATGAACGAGGGAGACACTCCAGCAGCTTGTTAGGAAGAAAGACCTTCCTCTGTCCTTTATTTTCTGCAGACATAGACAGGTTTAATGTTCACAGTGAGGAGACCTGACAGGAGCAGGTCCAAGTCCAGGTCTGGAGACTGCCAACATGCTGAGGCTGAATGAGTCTAAGGTCACAGCTGCTCTTTGTGTCGCAATCCCAAAATTACCTCCATTTCAAAAGGTTTAATGCAGGAACCTTAACCTGGGCAGTCAACACCTTGCGGTTACCGTGACAACCGCTGTCTGTGTGCAGGAATGATAAACTTTACAGTGTCTGGTGGGTGCAGAACTAACCTGTCTCCGGGGAAACCATGTCCTTGTTGCTCATGGTGACAAGTCCATGCAGGATGAAACTCACACTGTGCACAACCTCCCACACTGCTCCGCTATACACACAAACACAATGAATCAATCCTACAATCAATATGAAACAACAACATGTCTCTCACACACACACCTTCAATTGCTCCCTGTTGCTTGGCAACAGTTGAATTTGCACCCACTTTAAATGGAAAAAGTCTGTGTGTGTTACATAACACTGATTTTTACATGCTACCACAGAACTCCATCACTGTCCCTGGTTTTAGTAACACACCTCAGTTATACACCACAAACACTCAGTGACTCACATTAGCCTGTTAACTAGAGAAGATGCTGATTAAAATGAACTGGTCCGTCTCCAAACAGCCTGCAAAGGTGTCTTCGAACACCACAGGAAATAAATCCATCAAAAATATTTCAGAATAATCTCTGTTGCTGCTTTAGTAGTCTAATGTTGTAATACTGACAATTTTGTCTCCGTTTCCATCCACCCACACATAAACACAGTCTCACTCCCCGCAGGCCTGACTGAGACCGCGGACTCGCCTAACTGCGGTGGCCGCCTCTCGAGGCTCCTGTCCCGCCTACAGGAGCTCAGCTCAGCCGCTCTCTGGGCGCTAATGACCTTTGTCATCATTCATTTTCAGCACAACGCTAATGTCCGTCACACTGCGCCATGCTCTGCTGAATTAACAGGACGAGTATCATTTATTTGTCAATGAATAACACCAACGTTTGCTTGTTTATCTGCTCAGCTAACCTGCTAACGTTATCCACAGAGGCTAGCCCGCATAAGCAGCGACCAAACAGCTCCGAGAGCCGGCCTGTGAGGCTGTACCTCCGGGTTAAAACGGCCCAGTCCGGGTCGGTCAGCGGGCATTAAGCCCTGGAGGCTCCCGGTTCACAGAGCCGGTCCAACCTGCAGCAGACGGCCGCCGACAGAGCTGCTCAGTCAGTCTGTTAAAGCCTCTTTACCTTCCGCCTTCGGCACGACCGCCATCTTCTTCTGCTCTGACGTCACTGCGTAGTAACGGGGGAGGGGCTATCGTGTCCAGGACCCGGGACAACCGAGTCCCGGTCCCGGTCCCGGATCCGGGGATCCACTCACTCTCAGACAGTCGGAACTGAGTGACGTCACCTGTCGGTTTCTAATGCGCCGTCTTAAAGTTACATTTTTAATTTTCCCGTCGCCATCTTTGTTTTTTAAATAAGTGCACTGAGTGGGTGGCCCGTCTGTCAATTACTCAGTAGCCCCGCCCTCTAAATGAACATCATGTCTTTCAGACTGAGACCAGAAACTCATCAGGGAGGAGGAGGGACATTTTCCCATAGACTTCAACACAGTCTGGCATCTGGCTACAGCCTTTGAAGTCGTCCCTTCACTGGCTGTAGCCATTAATACCCTTCAGTCCAGAGACCAGGTCTGTCTAACAGGTGGAGTCTTTGTGAGCCCACATTTCCCATGATTCATTGCATCAGTGACCAAAGACCTCCGTAGAGCAGCATCACCCGTGACCTCCAGATGATGTCACAGCGTTACCTGAGCTGCATCTGCCCTGAACAGGAAGGTCAGCATCACCTGAGACCAGGACTGGACTGGACTGGACTGGTCCCTCTCGTGTACAGAGGGTATCTGAAAACGTTTGAGTATTTTGACCAGTTGGTTCGATGACCATGATCACAGAACAACCATCACTGACTGGACGTCTGTCCAGATCTGTAATCATCATCTACTTAATTTATACAAAGGGTGAAATGTTTCAAACTGTAGCAAATTCATCTTGAATATATTACAGGTTCACTTTTTCAACTTAATTTTTATACAAATACGTCAGTTTGTAGCAATGAACTTATGAATGTGAACTCAAAAATATTCTTTCAATTAAAATGGGTGGTATTCTGTTGTCCACTGACAGAGTGTTTGATCTCCAGGTTCTCTCCTATCCAAGAGCTGAAGTATGAATTAATGAATGTCTGTTCTTCTTCCTCCGCATTTAGAATCAAACAAGCTTTCCTCATGAATAAAGAGACTCTTGAAATCAAGATCTCAGTCTAGTGGAGTCCACGTTGTGTTGAACAGTGAGACAAGAAACCAATGAAGGACACATCAGGAGGCGCATACAGAAAATATTTGTGGTTTATTTTGTATAAAAGCAGAGCAGGTGGTCCAGCAGGTTTTTTGCTGAGCTTTGAACCACCGACTGCTGCAGCCTCCCAAAAACTAAACCAGCAACTGCTTCAAAACCTGCAGCCCCTAGCAGAAATGCTGCTGGTCCGATGCTGGAATTCTCCTCTGATCAAACCTGAACCTGGGGCCAATCATTTCCTCCAGAACAAAGACCGGATTCTTCCTGACCAATAGGATACTGGAGGAAAGGTGTTCACAATAAAACGATTTAAAACGGACTTGGTTCCTCATTAAATACAAATCCTGTCACATAAAGTTTGTCCATTTTTCCTTATTTTTAACTCTTCATGTTATGTTGAAGGGAGCAGATTGTTTGCTGTTCTTGCTCAGATCAGCCTGCAGTGGCTTCATCACACTGAATTAGAAGCTTCAGTACCTTGTTAATGTTAATGAGTGACCAACAACACTCAACCCTTCTTGGAGGTTTTTCACATTAAAAACCCTCCTATTAAGGTTAGACTAATATGTGTACATTCTGGAGGTGTTGAGTTCCACGTCTCACTGACTGTATAAAGACAGCCGAGTGGACCTGTCCCAAATACACTTAATTAGACCGTTAGCCTGACCAATATCCAGAGGACATTTGCAGGATTTGTATCTAATGAGATAAAAACCAGAGCATTGTCCACTTCAAGTACAGACTGTGCCCCAGACCAGCAGAGACCAGACGAGACCTGCAGAATATTTCATAGTCCAAGATTAAAAAAAAAAAAATCAGGTGGACAATTTCTTCAGACTCAGGAAGAAGACTTAAGACTTCAACAATAATTAATAACCATTATCAGTTCAGCTGATCAGCTTCATCAGCAGTGAAGAAAGTAAAAAAGGGAGGGGGGATTACAGTAAGAAGAAAAACAAGCTCAGATTCAAACTCCACAGGAACAAGTGTGTAGCTGGATGTGTGGGTGTGTTTGTGGTGGGCAGGGCCATAACGGTGACACGCCCCTTCCATGTGACAGGCTCAGCAACAAGGTCAAAGGTCATCACATGCCCTGTCTGATGCTCTGGATGATCTGGAAGATGGCTGTAGAATAACAACAGCCACAGTGAGTGTCACAGGAACTATCTGATGGACATGACCTGGACCTGCAGGATGGAGGCCCTCCAGTCCCTCTGGCCCCTGAGCCTGTGTCCTGGAGACCGGCCCCACCTACAGGTCTACAGGACAGGTAAACCTTGACCAGATCACATGTTTCTCTGTGTATATAAATCTTCAGATGGAATGACAATAAAGTAAATGTGGATCTGAATCTGGTCTCTAAAAGACTTACAGGTCCAACTCACCTGATCCACAAACCACAAAGACGAAGAGTGCGAGCAGCCACGGCCCCACGGGAGATTTTTCATCGTTTACCGGCCGCTGGAAACACACAGACAGGGATCAGTTAGCTCAGTCAGCAGCTTGTTGACACTGATCAACGAAAAACTAACTTCACATTTTAAAGATAAGACGTAAATCCACGAGACGAGACACAAAGTGACAACTATGGACTGAGGGAGGGACACTCTGCTGATGATACTAAATGTCTCTGAGCTCACAGCTGCTGATCATCAGACTAGACTGAGACATCTGAAGCGGGACAGACAACTATCCAATGCCACTCATTCAGACAGTGTCCCCCTGTCCCTGTGTCCATTTCGGTTGTTTACAACATTTATTTGACTGGACAGAGCACAAAAGCTGCCGACTAACCCAAATAAAAGACACGTCATACAGGGAAGATAACAAAGAGGGGACAGGGAGACGGAGGAGGAGACAGGGAGACAGAGGAGGACACAGGGGAGGAGACAGTGAGACAGAGGAGGACACAGAGGAGGGGACAGAGGAGGACACAGAGGAGGAGACAGGGAGACAGAGGAGGACACAGAGGAGGAGACACAGGAGGACACAGAGGAGGACACAGAGGAGGAGACACAGGAGGACACAGAGGAGGACACAGAGGAGGAGACAGGGAGACAGAGGAGGACACAGAGGAGGAGACAGGGAGACAGAGGAGGACACAGAGGAGGAGACAGGGACACAGAGGAGGACACAGAGGAGGACACAGAGGAGGAGACAGAGGAGGAGACGGGGAGACAGAGGAGGACACAGAGGAGGAGACAGGGAGACAGAGGAGGACACAGAGGAGGAGACAGAGGAGGACACAGAGGAGGAGACAGGGACACAGAGGAGGACACAGAGGAGGAGACAGGGACACAGAGGAGGACACAGAGGAGGACACAGAGGAGGAGACAGAGGAGGGGACGGGGAGACAGAGGAGGACACAGAGGAGGAGACAGAGGAGGAGACAGAGGAGGGGACAGGGAGACACAGGAGGACACAGAGGAGGACACAGAGGAGGACACAGAGGAGGACACAGAGGAGGACACAGAGGAGGGGACGGGGAGACACAGGAGGACACAGAGGAGGACACAGAGGAGGACACAGAGGAGGACACAGAGGAGGAGACACAGGAGGACACAGAGGAGGTGACAGGGACAAACGGACAGTGGTCTGAACTGGATCTATATGGACCTTTAGGGACAAGTTAAATGAATATTCTCTTCTGTGACAGTGACGTCATCTCCTGGCCGTCCGCAGCCGTCTTTCAGATCTCACCGTAAATCTGACGGATCGGCTCAGTTAGTCCAGAAGGTCTTTGACCGACCGGCTCTGATCCGGTTTGGACAAACAGCACACACAGAGACATGAGGACGGACAGACAGTACCGATGTCTTCTGGACGTGTCCCCGCTGTGTGATCGTTTTACTGTGCCGTTCGTTCGCCACTTTCATCCGCTGCACCGCCGACATGTTTTCAGCCACCGGTCCGGACCAGGAGGACGGAGAGAGGGGACACCCAGGAGGACAACCAGGTGGGTGGGGGGGCAAGAAGGCGCCGGTGAAGCTGTGTTGCGGGTGGAAGGAGAGTTTGAACCGGGAGAGCCTCCGGGGTGACGAGTCTGGATGGATGCTAACGGTTAGCTTGCTGCTAAATGAAGCTGCTGGCGGGGTCACGTGACCTGGGACCGCCTCACTGCTGCGCTCTAGTGGCGGGAAGAAACCTGTTCGTCCAAAACCACTTTTAAATAAAGCTTTTTTTGAAATGTCTTATTTTGGAAGGTCTTCATCCGCTCATCCATTTATTCATCCGTTCATTTTTAACCCTCAACATGTCGGTCTCCTCTCTGGAGCTTCTTCAAACGGATAAATATTCTGCTGATCAGGGAGAGGAACTGAGACACACACACTCACACACACTCAGGCACACACACACACACTCAGACACACACTCACACACACTCACACACACTCACACACACACACACACAGACACAGACACACTCACACACACACTCGGACACAATCAGACATACTCAGACACGCACACACACACACACTCAGACACACTTAGACACACTCACACACACACTCACACCCACACACACACACTCACACACACTCAGACACACTTAGACACACTCACACCCACACACACACACTCACACACACTCAGACACACTCACACCCACACACACACATTCACACACACTCACACACACTTAGACACACTCACTCACACACACACACACACACACACACACACACTCACAGACACTTAGACACACTCACACCCACACACACACATTCACACTCACTCACACACACACACACACACCCACACACACTCACACACACTCAGACACTCACAGACACTCACAGACACATAAACGTGAAAACAGCAGAGGTTGTTGTATTTTCCGTTTTATTTACGACAGTCAGACAGCAGCTGTTCCACTGACACACTCACACATACATAAGTTTAACATGTGGTCGTCTCACACACAGACAGTTTGCTGCTGGCTGCGCTTTAACCAGGGGTCAGAGGTCAGATGTCATCGGTAGGATCCATCTACCTGGGTCTTTCTCACTAAAGCAGGTGAACTTTTCCTTTGAATTAGTCTGAAGTTCCAACATGGACGTCATGCGTGGTCATTTCAGGGTTACCTACAGTGACATCACAAAGGTCAGCCGTACAATGATGCAATGTTGCGCAGGAGCAGTTGGGACTTTCTCCATTTTTTGTGGTTACCGTAGCAACAGACACTTTGGAGGGCAGAGGTCACCATGGTAACCAAACACACATCTCTAACAGCCCAATCCACTTATAGAACCAATGCGGTCCATCTTCATCCCGAAGCATCCTCTTCCTCCCACCATCGACTTCCGGCTCCGCCTCCTCATCTTTGCCTGTCGCCGCAGGAAGTCCAGGAAGAACCGAGGGACCGTCTCCTGTTTGTCAACCAATCCCCCCACAGCACTGTGACTCAAAGCCCTTCCATTGGAGGGAGATGGAGAGGGGGCGGGGCGTCCGGCTGAGCCCTCAGTGATGTCATCAGATGTGGGTGGGGCCAAGATGAGGGAAGAGAGACGAGAGCCGAACAGAGAATTTAACACCTGAAGAGAGAGACAGAACAGAGTTAAAGGACCACCTGTCTTACTCTCTGCCTGTCTGTCTGTCCGTCCATCCGTCTGTCTGGACTGGATCTGTTAGGGCGAGAGACGTGATGATGATGATGATGATGATGATGAAGATGAGGATTATGATGATGATAATGATAGTGATGAAGATGATGAAGAAGATGATGATGATGATGATAATGATAGTGATGAAGATGATGATGATGATGAAGAAGATGATGATGATGATAATGATAGTGATGAAGATGATGAAGATGATGATGAAGATGATGATGATGATGATGGTGATGAAGATGATGATGATAGTAATAATGATAATGATGATGATGATGGTGATGATGAAGATGATAGTGATGAAGATGATGATGAAGATGATGATGATGATGTCGATGATGATGATGATGATGATGATGATGATAATGATAGTAATAATGATGATGATGATGGTGATGATGAAGATGATGATGATGATGATGATGATGATAGTGATGAAGGTGATGATGATGATGATGATGATGATGATAGTGATGAAGATGATGAAGATGATGATGAAGATGATGATGATGACGATGATGATGATGATGAAGATGATGAAGATGATGATGATGGTGATGATGGTGATGATGAAGATGATAGTGATGAAGATGATGAAGATGATGATGATGATGATGATGATGAAGATGATGATGATAATGATAGTGATGAAGATGATGAAGATGATGATGAAGATGATGATGATGATGATGATGATGATGAAGATGATGATGATGATGATGATGATGATGTTGATGAAGATGATGATGATGATGATGAAGATGTCCTCCACAGACCTGTTTGTCGTCTTGTGACGGTCTTGATTCCACAGTGACGTTGAGGGAGAGGAGGAGGAGCACAACAAGAGAGGATGTCGAAGATGAGGAGGCCATCTTTCTTTGGAGGAAGAAGAAGGACAGATTAAATGATCCGACCATCATCCAGTTCCTTTGTTAGGACTCAGCTTTCTTCCATCTACACAATATTCCAAAGATCAGAAACTTCCTGTCTGAAGAGGAAGCAGAAAATCTATTTCCTGTTTGTTCCCTCCAGACTGACTCAGGACGTCCCAACAGTTCTCTGCTGCAGGAATATTAACAGGAAGCAGAATTTCTCCTGTTAGCTGCTCTTCATCAGCTCCCAGTAAAGTTCAGAACAGAATTTAAAATCCTCATCAGATCTCAGAGTTCAGAGTTCAGAGGTCCTGATGGTCCCAGGAGGTCAGGGGTCAGCAGGATGTTTGAGCTGTCAGGCTCCTCTCCTGTTGAACCGAGTATCGGTCCGGGGGTTCTGACTACAGTGATCTCTGGATCTGGATCAGCCTTAATTATCCTGTAGTGACGCTGCTATGGGCACCTGGACTGATTAAGTTTGTCCTGTCTGTCTCTCTCTCCATCTGAGTCAATCAAATTAAATTGATGAATTTATACGTAAGCAGATTAAATTATGTGTAAAGTTTGGAAAGTGAACTTACTGTCGGAGGAAATTATCCCAACAGACTCCAGAAGATCCTGCTGGTCGTCACGTTTCAGAGTATTTCTCCAATAAAAATGATTGATTTAAAATGATTATTGGTGTCAGACGATCTCGTTTCGGCTCATAGAGTCGGAATATTTTTTGTTTGGTCTGTCCTGTATGAGGACGGGTCTGAGGCTGACCAGCAGCCGACGCTTATAAACCACCGAGCACTGTGATGTCACACATTCTTACGCCTGTCTCTCTTAACAACGGTCTCAGGCACACACACACCGACTCACACATACAAACACACACAGACACACACCCTTCCATTCGCTTGTCATTCGTAAAAAAATGTAATTAATTTACAGGATATGAAGTCCTGGAGGAAGCTGAAATGGTCCTTGGAGCAGTTCCAGGATTCCCGATGTGTGATCGGGGTCAGTGGGAAGGTCACTGCTGTCCTCCGGGAGATTCCAGCTTCTCAAGGACACACAAGATGGTCAGGAGGAGACTTGGAGCTAAGGTTCCTGAAGGTTCCTGCAGACCTCGAGGGGATTCAGGGTCTTTTTTGAGGGCAGCGTGCAGCATCTTTCCTGTCGCTATGGTTACCTGCAGGCAAACACACCTGGAGATCTGAATTCAAGAGTTCTGTCTAAATATCATATAATCAATATCATCCTACAGCCAATCAGAGCCCAGAATTCTGTCAGTACTGAAAACTCATGACCTCTGACCTCAGCCATCCTGCCTCCTCGTAAACCGTCACCACGGTGACTGGGTTGTCGACGGCAACTATTTCCTATGGATGGAGGAGGGGCTAAAAAGGTTTCACATGGTTGAAGGATATGTGTGTGTGTGTGTGTATTTAATGACCCCCCGCCGTCTTTGTTCCAGTCAGACAAAGTCCCACCCCCCATTCAACATCCAACGTCACCAACTCTACACATAAAAAACACGCACACACACACACACAACCACACACATAATAGCTCATCAATCACCTTATTAGAGAGAAAGAGGTCACTGATCACAACACAAGTTATCATCCTGTATGTGCGTGTGGTGACGCACACAACATTCCTGCTGCCCCACAGCAACACACATTTTGCCAGCAACTTCCTCACAAACTGACTTAAAGCAGACTTTTTCAGATTTTGAGGGTTGACAGTTTCTCCAATAGAGTCACTGTGGTCCGCATGGAGGAGTCTCCAGGTAGGATCCTTTGGACGTCCAAGGTCCTCGACGTGCACCAGAAGTCATTACAGAGATCCCAGAAGTCCCTCAGAAGGTTCGTGGAGGCCTTGAGGGCTTCCTGCATCTGGACTTTCACACACTGGAGACTAAAACAGGTGAATGGAGGCAAAACCAAAACTGTGAGCGAAAAGAGAAGCTGCAGAGACAGGTTAATGTGACCACATGACCACAGGGTCACAAGGTCACAGGGTCACATGGCCACAAGGTCACAGGGTCACATGACCACATGACCACACAGGGTCACAGGGTCACACGGTCACATTACCACAGGGTCACATGGCCATAGGACCACAGGGTCACAGGTCACATGGCCACAAGGTCACAGGGTCACATGACCACACAGGGTCACAGGGTCACAGGTCACACGGTCACATTACCACAGGGTCACATGGCCATAGGACCACAGGGTCACAGGTCACATGACCACACAGGGTCACAGGGTCACAGGTCACAGGAGGCTGAATTTGTGGTGTTCCAGGAGGCTGCTCATCACCAGGCAACATGCTGCTTCACCACAAACTGTCAGCACTGACGTCAACACTGAGTGTGTCTCCATGTGTGTGAGTCTGTGTGTGCGCGTGGGTACTTTTGTGTTTCTGATCTCTGACAGTCACACAATTAAGACTCAGTTGTGTTTGTGTCTCTTCTTGATGATGTCATCCCCTCTCACAGAGCTTCATTCAGAAATACAGTGACATCATGACGACATCACTGCGCCAGCAGCTGACTGACTGAACAGATATGGACTGAAAACAGGTTGTAACACAAAGCCTCATGGGAAGTGTAGTTAAGAACTTTGATGAGTGACGACCAGACACATTCACGTTTTCTTCTTCAGGCTTTATTGATCCTTTGTGTTTTATATAGAAAACATCGTGAATTTCATTACAACTAGAAAGGCGGGGTCTAACCCACCGTGACCTCTGACCTCTCACCCCCAGCTGCAGGGAGGAGGGCCATCAGGGGTCATCAGATGTCAGTCAGGCGACAGATAGGAAGGCAGGATGGCGCCTTACTGGAACTTTGGGTGGCGGAAGTCTTTACCAGCAAACTTGGCCTTGTCTCCAAGCTGCTCCTCAATCCTGCAGGTCAAAGGGCAAAACAGATTGAGGCTTTTACTTTGGAAACTAAGGAACTGTGCCTTTACTTTGTAAACGGATCAACCAGACTTTCACTTTGAAAAAGAATCAACTATGATTTTAGTCCTCACCTCATCAGCTGGTTGTATTTGGCCAAACGCTCTGATCTGCAGGGAGCACCAGTCTTAATCTGAGACAGACAGACAGGCAGACAGATGGAGAGAGACAGCCAGTGAATCTGAGAACAATACTTTCATCCATTCAGTGATCAACCTGAGACAACCTGTCTCTCTCTCCTCTGCCTGTCTACCTGTCCAGTGCAGAGTCCAACCACCAGGTCAGAGATGAAGGTGTCCTCAGTCTCTCCAGAGCGATGGCTGACCATCACACCCCAACCACTGCTCTGAGCCAGCTTACACCTGAGAGACAGACAGGAGACAGGCGAGTAAGTTCAATTTAATCTTTGGCATTTGGATCAGTTTGACAGACAGACAGGTGTCTTACGCCTGGATGGACTCAGTCACTGAGCCAATCTGGTTGACCTTGAGCAGCAGACAGTTGCAGGCCTTCTTCTCCACCGCCTGCTGGATCCTCTTGGGATTAGTCACAGTCAGGTCGTCTCCTACAACCTGATGGGTTAAAAACAAATCATGGAGCTGGAGGAACCTGGAGGAACCTGAGGGACCGGAGGAACCTGGAGCAACCTCTCTGTCTCACCTGGATATCAACGGAGCCTGTGAACTTGGCCCATTGCTCCCAGTCGTCCTGGTCAAATGGATCCTCAATGGACTGCACTGGAGACAGAAATACAGACAGACGGTGAGACGGTCACAGAGCAGAAGGATCATCAGTTTTTATGACTTGTTATGAGCTGAGTTCTGCACATGATAGTGATCTTGGCGAGACCAGCTGATCAAACTGATCTTCTGATTGATCAGATTCAGTCTGTGTTGTGGTGGACTAAAGGCAGATGCAGAGTCCAGATTCTGTACCGGGGTAGTTCTTGATGAAGCTGCGGTAAAGGTCTCCCAGCTTCTCTCCGCTGATGTGCCTGGACGGGTCGTCGGGGGACTTGAAGTCCAAGTCGTACTTCCCACTGCGGAAGAACTCAGAGGCAGCCACATCCATGCCAATGATGATCTTGTCGGGATAGCCGGCCTTCTCGATGGCGGTCTTCAAGAGCTCCAGAGCTGGGGGCGAGGGGGGGTTAAAAATTAAACATAATTTTAAGGACACCTTCAGGAGAGAGAGGTCAACGGGTGTTTGTCTCACCCTCATTGTTCTCCAGGATGTTGGGGGCGAAGCCTCCTTCGTCTCCCACATTGGTGGCGTCTTTTCCGTACTTGGCCTTGATCACGTTCTTCAGGTTGTGGTAGACCTGAAAAGACGCAGAGCTTGTTAGATGTGCACCTGACAAAGGTGGAGGTCCTCCATGTTGGCCTCGTGGTGAGCAGCACCTCCGCTCCGATCCTCATGGCCTCGTGGAAGTTGGCGGCTCCGACCGGAAGAATCATGAACTCCTGCATGGCCAGTTTGTTTCCAGCGTGGCTTCCTCCATTGATGACGTTAAAGGCCTGCAGCGGGAATGTTACAGTTACTGTCACCGCCTCTGTGCGCCAAACTCCTCCAGAGCCCCTCCCCCCCAAACACAAACCCCACCCACATACAGGAACAGGAAGAATGACATCCTTGTGTCCGGCCAGGTCGGCGATGTGGCGGTACAAAGGAACCCCCTTCTCTGCTGCTCCCGCCTTACAGACGGCCAGAGACACGCCCAGAATAGCATTAGCACCGAACTTAGCTGAGAGAGAGACAGGTCAGCCAGAGAGAGAGAGACAGAGAGGGAGACAGAGAAAGACAGGTCAGCCAGAGAGAGAAAACAGGTCAGATAGATACAGAGAGGGAGACAGGTCAGACAGAGAGAGACAGGTCCTTACATTTGTTCTCAGTGCCGTCCAACTCCAACATGAACTTGTCGATCTTCTCCTGCTCAACAACACTGAACTTCTGCAATGAAAGACAGACAGTCAGACAGACGGGCAGACGGGCAGACAGACAGACAGGCAGACAGACAGACAGACAGTCAGTCGGACAGACGGGCAGACAGGCAGACGGGCGGACAGACAGACGGACGGGCAGACGGGCGGGCGGGCGGACAGACGGGCGGACAGACGGGCGGACAGACAGTCAGTCAGACAGACGGGCAGACAGACGGGCAGACAGTCAGACGGGCAGACAGACGGGCAGACAGTCAGACAGGTTTCCCACCTTCTCGATCAGTTTTGGGGCGATGTCCTTGTTCACATGATCTACAGCCTTCAGTGTGCCTGCAGGGACAAACCAGAACACAGTTGAGACCCAGACCTTCCCAGTCGGACCGGTCAGAGTCCAGAATGTGGACTGGAGGTCTGGGTCCTACCTTTGCCCAGGTAACGGGACTTGTCTCCATCACGGAGCTCCAGGGCCTCGTGGACTCCAGTTGAAGCTCCGCTGGGCACTGCTGCTCTGAAATGACCTGAGAGACAGACGGGCAGAGACAGACAGGTCACCTTCCTGGTGTATCGGAGTCTGGTGACCGATGGAGGGCGAGCGCCTCACCTTTAGCCGTCCACAGGTCCACCTCCACCGTGGGGTTTCCTCTGGAGTCCAGAATCTCCCGAGCGTGAATCTTCGTGATGGACATCCTGACTGAGAAGAGACAGAGGGTCAGGAGGACAGGACAGACCTGGTCCTGGTCCTGACTACAGGGCCTGGTCTTTGGTCCTGGTCTTGGTCCTGTTCCTAACTACAGGGCCCAGTCCTGACTACAGGGCCCGTTCCTGGTCCTGGTCCTGTTCCTAACTACAGGGCCCGTTCCTGGTCCTGGTCCTGACTACAGGGCCTGGTCTTTGGTCCTGGTCCTGTTCCTAACTACAGGGCCCAGTCCTGACTACAGGGCCCGTTCCTGGTCCTGGTCCTGGTCCTGGTCCTGACTACAGGGCCTGGTCTTTGGTCCTGGTCCTGTTCCTAACTACAGGGCCCAGTCCTGACTACAGGGCCTGTTCCTGGTCCTGGTCCTGGCTACAGGGCCCGGTCTTTGGTCCTGGTCCTGGTCGGGCTACAGGGCCCGGTCTTTGGTCCTGGTCCTGGTCCTGTTCCTGGTCCTGTGGTCAGGACCCGGTCTGAGGACTGTCAGAGCGGAGTAGTCAGAGAGAGCCTGTCTCAACTACAACCTGTGTGTGACTGAGTGTGTGTCTGTGTGACCTGCTGCAGAGATCCTGTGTAACGCCATGATGTCAGCAGACAGACTGTCCCCTCTCAGGCCCCTCCCACCACCTCACACTGAGCCAATCACACAGCTTGTGGTCAGATCAGGGACCAATAAGAGAGGGAGAGTCCATTGAGGTGACGGGGGAGTTATTTCTGTAAGGACAACCCTTTGACCTTTTCCCTGAGCTCTCTGCTCAGATCATGACCTTCCTTGGGTATTAATGCCCCTGAAGTTTGGAGATAACTGCCCCGACACATGAAGTCACTGCACCATCAGCCATTTAAACACATGGACGCCTCTCAGCTGCTCTGCCAGTAGCATCACGTGTGTCTGTGTATTAGCAGAACAGCTGAACAGGAGCAGTCTGAAAGACCCATCACGAGCCTTAAGCTAATCGCTAACACTACAGCTAACGGCTAAGAGCTAACACTACAGCTAACTCTACAACTAAGCGCTAACACTACAGCTAACGGCTAAGAGCTAATACAACAGCTAACTCTACAACCAAGAGCTAACACTACAGCTAACTCTACAACTAAGTGCTAACACTGCAGCTAACAGCTAAAACTACAACTAAGCGCTAACACTACAGCTAACAGCTAACGGCTAAGAGCTAATACAACAGCTAACTCTACAACCAAGAGCTAACACTACAGCTAACTCTACAACTAAGCGCTAACACTACAGCTAACGGCTAAGAGCTAATACAACAGCTAACTCTACAACCAAGAGCTAACACTACAGCTAACTCTACAACTAAGTGCTAACACTGCAGCTAACAGCTAAAACTACAACTAAGCGCTAACACTACAGCTAACAGCTAAGCGCTAACTCTACAACCAAGAGCTAACACTACAGCTAACTCTACAACTAAGTGCTAACACTGCAGCTAACAGCTAAAACTACAACTAAGCGCTAACACTACAGCTAACGGCTAAGAGCTAATACAACAGCTAACTCTACAACCAAGAGCTAACACTACAGCTAACTCTACAACTAAGTGCTAACACTGCAGCTAACAGCTAAAACTACAACTAAGCGCTAACACTACAGCTAACAGCTAACGCCTAAGCGCTAACTCTACAACCAAGAGCTAACACTGCAGCTGACAGCTAAGTGCTAACAGCTAACAGAGCAGCTCCACTTCCCCTTCCTGTGCAGGATTCACAGTTTGATCCAGTTGGTTGAGCTGGAAGCTGACTGACAGTGAAATGAGTAAAAACTCTGAACTGCTGATGAGATGAGAAAAGACAGACGGCCCCGATCATCATCATGGTGGACTCTGTGTGGACTTTGTCCCTCTCTGTTTGTCTGCAGCACTTTGACCTTCAGTCCTGACACCTTTTTGTCTTTTCGCTCAGATAAAGACAGCGAACGTCCGGACACTTCCTGTTAGAAATGCTGCAAACTTTCAGAATGAGAGCAACAAATGACTCAGGTTTGTGAGAGGACACAGAAATGGATCCTGGAAACAAACAGGAAGTGGACTGACAGGGAGAGAGACAGGTGCAGGTTTAGAAAGCGCCCAACCCGTCTCACCTACCTGCTGTTAGAGAGAAGGGGAGTCGTCTTTGGCCGCCTGTCTGTCCGTCCGACTGTCCGACTGACGTGGAAAGTGTCTGTCTGTGTCCTGCTGGGTTTTTATAGAGCCACCCTAATGGGGGGGGGCAGGGGGAGGCAGGGAGCGTCTGCCTGGGACAGGACGGCACCGAACAGAAAAACCTGCAGCACAAAGAGCTGACCCAGACAACACGCTGACACACAAACCATCATGTGCCATGTTTGTGTGTTTACATTCATCCTGGTTTTATCATTTTCAGCTCCTTCTGAACGGTTCTCTGCAGAAAGAAGAAAGACGTTCACAGATGAATCTTCGATCTTTCAGTTTTGTTCCTTCTGTTCCTGTTGACCTCAGAGGGGCCTGATGTCGTCCAGGTCTGGGTCAGACTCAGTCCTGCAAACCTTCTCATATTTATATGATTATCTTGTTTTCTGTCACTGCAGATGTCAGAGATCAAACTAGTGTGACGGTCCCTAACTCACACAGAGAAGGTCAAAGTTCACTGGAAGGAGAAACGTGAGACTGGCTTAGCATTCACTGCAAAGGGCAGTAACCCCAACACACACACACACACACATGCTTACACAAGACACCTTACCCTTTACGCTCACCTTTAACTGTACTTCACACACACACTGAGTGCTCTCACTGTGTCCCTGTAGCCTTTACTGCTGGCTAAATATAACTGCACATGGCTTGGGCGGCAGTGTGTGTGTAAATGTACAGCACTTTACCTTCAACACTTCTGTTCTAAAGTAAAAGAAGAACTAAAATCATTCCTCTGTCAAGGAGCTGCCGTGTCAATACAGCACATTTGAGTGTACTTTGTGAACTCCGAGCTAACCTGCAGCAGATACAGTCGTAGTAACAGTCGCAGTAGTTGTGTTGGAAACCGTATGAACTGAGATTCTGTCTGTCTGGTAGTTTTACTGGAGTTAATCTGATTTTCACTAACTCCTTCTGGAAGTAATCACCGTCGGCAGACTGTTGTCCACAGAAACATCAGCAGGAGTAGGAAGTGTGTTACTGTGGTTCTGTCGTCAGGGTTACTCAAGATAGTGTAGTGATAAAAACAACAGCAGCTCCTGTCTGACGATGTTAATATTCAGTATTCTGACTAATAATCATGAAACCTATCACGATAACAGATTACAGTTACACAAACACACACAATTGTACTAAACATTGGTCTTTTATTTTGTTTTGGACTTCCTGTTTACAAAGCTCTAGATGCAGGTGTAGAACATGTAACACTGGTTTCCTGCTTTGTCAACAACACACAGGTGAACAACTTCAACACACACAGTCCACGTCTCTGTGTGTCTGGGTGTGTGTATTTACCATAAAACTTTAAACACTTTCATTTCCCTGATGTCTAGAAGGTCAAAGGTTGTAAAAAACAACAACTAAAGAAGCTCAAACAGCAGTGGTGAGGGTGGCGGCCATCTTGAATTAGAATTGAGCTTTTTTCAGGTGGGAAACCGTCTCGAATACCTTTGTGGCGACTTGACCTCCGTTAGCATCTTTTTTTCCTTTGGCGATGACAAGAGCTGTGGAGACACAACACAAATCAAAACACACGACCACGACAACAACAACAACTCTGTCAGAGCTGCTAACATGGTAACACACTCATGTTCAGACTGATGCGTCTGGGTCGTTTTAATGATGGACGAAACGTTTCAGTTGGTCAGTGATGAGCTCAGTCGTTTATTTCATGGCCTCTGTGATTATTGATTATTGATAACGAATTGTTTGATCTGAATTATGTCCTCACCACGTGACCCGGCTCAGCGGGACACAGTGTGTGGTTCGGCCCTGCCCTTACTTTTTCCAGTCTTGCCGATACAGATGTTGTAGGTGTTGCCCTCGGTGTCCGGCGCCGTCTTTAGGTCCAGGCTGTTCATCCCGTCGGTGTCCAAATTGTCTCGGAGCATCCTGCACTTTGTTCCACAGATAGTAGTGCCACACTGACCGAAGTCCTTCCTGTCGCCCAGCAGTTTCTGGATCTCTGCAGGCTGAGGGACACAAAGAGAGACACACGGGATTATGGGATAGATGAGCGAGTGGACAGAAAGTGAAAACAGACGGATGAAAACAGCAGCAGAGTGCTGATTTTTCCCGTGGGCAGTGAAGGCAGCTGCAGTGGTAAACGTTATGTCGCAGGTTCAAGTTCTTACAGATCTGAGGAGAACGTTACGTGTCACCTACTGTCTGGTCGAATTCTACCTGCACACCATCTTTTTGACATGTCTGCATTGCCATAGCAACAAATCAACCAATGGATCGATCAGGTTCTCGTGTTTGGACAGTCACACTGAGCCTCAGAGAGAAAGACGGGAAACGGCAGCAAGACAAGAATGTGTGCGGAAGACAAGTCAGGACACGACACACACACACAAACCCTACAGGTATATGTGTGTGTGTGTGTGTGTATGTGTGTGTCTGTGAGTGTCTGTGTGTCTGTGTGTCTGTGTGTCACGCCCTCACCTCGGAGTGTGAGAGAGAAAGGAGAAGTGTTCGTCTCGACTTCCTGTGTTTGCGGCTCTTTTCGACATCACGTCCTTATAAGGCAGTTAAACCAACTCTCAGTGTTCAGCACTGAGAACCACAGAGACCCCGGAAACCCCACAGACCTGTTGCTGCCAACACACCCCCACACCCCCCACAGAGAAGACAGCCCACAGTGTGTTTCTGTTTCCTGTGTGTGACATCACAACGCACTGTGCGACACCAACGGCTACAAAAGTGTCTAAAAAAGAATAAAACAACATGTCTGAACGCAGCAGCTCCGCCCGCCTGCAGCCGGCAGCAGGAACCAGCAGGACCACAGCTGCAGGAGAGCAAGGCATGATGGGACAGAAAAGTCCAGTTGGATCTGCAGGGAACGGCGAACCTCAGAAAAAACGAGCTAATGGGACGAGAGCTCCTGAGTGATGTCAGATGTTGTTTTAAGGCAGTTTTAAAGATCCAAGGAAGTGACAGAGAGTGAAGGGAGAAACACGCAACAGACACACAAAGGGGCAGTATTTGTGTGTTACCGTGATGTTCATGTTTGCTGAGTTGGCCCACAGAGACTTAGTTTCGAGCCCACAGATGGCAGCTTCTTCTACGTAGCTGTTGCCTTCCTTATCAGCCCCTGTCAGGGATTGAATATAAGCATCCCACGACATCCTGAAGAACTGATCACAAACACACACACACACACACACACAGTCTGAATGTCAATCAGAAGAATCAACAACCTGGACAGAAGGAATCTGACCAGGGATCAATAAATCAATGTGTGGCAGCTCACCTGTGCAGGTGGAGGTTCAGGTGGAGAAGCAGAGAGTCGACTGCAGGAAGGAGGAAGCTGAGTGCAGCTTTATAGGGCCGACCCCTCCCAGCCTGCAGGCTGCTTCCTGCCTCTCTCTCTCTGTCACAGTGTCTCTCACCCGCTCGTGCTCTCTCACCTGGGAAGTAAGAATGAGGAAGTGTGTTTGCTGATGAATCCAGCACAGACTGAGTCCAGACCCAGTGTGTTGTTGTGTTTCTGTGTGTGTTTCCTCTGTTGTGAGTCTCTGCTACTTTCAAACGGATCCTGGGACAAATAAAGTTTTTTGAATCTTGACATCCGGGGGGAGGAGTCATGAGATGGTGATGTCAGACACCGTTGAAGATGAAGTCCTGTGTGAGACCGGAGCGGGATCAGAACTCTGAGGATGTTTGTTAAACCACTTCCTCCTGATCTTCATGTCCTCGCCACCGCCGCCGCCGTGGATGACACAACAGGCTGCTGGACTCACAACAGGACTGTGTCTCTGTGGTTTTTGTTGTCTGTCCCAGACGGCCCTCAGTCCTCCATCCAGACCACCAACACACACAGACACACACATACCTGAGCTGGTTCAGACCTGCACCTGTCTTGACACGTTAGAACCTGGTGGGACTAAATTTCCAGAGACCAGGAAGCATCAGTTCACTTCATCAGCTCATCAGTAGTTTCAGTGAAGCTCAGACAGACTAATTTTTTGAGGAAAACGGTGAGAAGGCCGTTTGGCAGAAAGATGGAGGACAGTTGTTCGTTATTTGGAGGGACAGAACAGTGACTTTAGTGTCAGCAGATACACCTCACGGTGACATGGAGGGAGCTGATTGGACGACGCTGTGAGGACTGTCACTACTGTACACCTGGACAGAGCTGGGCTGTGACCTCTGACCTCTGATGGAGAGGAAGAATTACAAACATGCAGGACCATCAGGCTGCTCCGTGTGAGAGAGGTGTGGTGCTTCAGGCAGACGAGTCCATACAAGCCACCATATTCAGTATGCATACCCCTGGGGAGAGCGCACACACACAGACACACACATCTTGATAACAGGAAGACACACTTTGTTCAGTGTCAGTTAAACATCTGAGCTCCAAAGCAGGAGGCCATTTTCATTCGACCGCCATCAAAGAACGAGCTGTAAGTATCACACACAGACACACACACTTCCTCAGTGCTGCTGAACTCGTTTTCTGAGTCAAGTCGAAAGAAGTCGGGCGAGCGAGATAAAAGGAAGTGGTATCTCTCTGTCACATTTTCCTTCAGCTTACATGAATATTGAATTTGTGTGTCTGTTTATGTCCTTATATGGCAAAGCAGAGAGGATGTGTGTAGCTGTTATGACACACTAACACTTTCAGTAGCTTCTCTGATGAGAAGGAAACGCTCAGACTGAGAAGCTACAGGCCACACCCACTTCCTGTCCCCAACTTCTACTTCTCATACAGAGCAATACACTTCTTACACCAGTTTCAAATCACAAACTGAGGTAGCACAGCGGTTCTCTCTGAAGGTCCTGGGGCCTCCACAGACACCCTGTTTGGGTTCATTGGTGACTCTAAACTGTCCGTAGGTCTGTGTCTGTCCAGGTGACCCCGCCCTCAGAACGCTGTGTGAGCAGGAAGCATGTCAGAGTTAGAAGATGGATGGATGAAAATCAGGACTGATCTTGTTGCCATGACAACAAGCTGTTGGGTCATTTAATGACTCAGACACATCTGCAGAGTTCAGCCGTGCGGTTTTGAACCCTGGACTCTTTGATTGGTCCTGATTATTGACAGGAAGCTGTTATCAGACTCATTAGGACTCAGTGTTCCAACAGTGTGCAGCGACACCTGGTGGACAAAACGACAACCGCAGCAGAAGGAAGGTATGACGACAGACAAGTGCAGTTAGCAATACAACTCTTATTTTGAAGAGATAAATGTATCATAACAGGAAGTACTGAGGGATGAACGAGACAGCAGATAAGACACAACGAACCCTTTATTCATCCAACTGACTGTAACCTTGGTTACCATCAGTCCCATGATGCTTTGTGCTATGGGATGTGGGGTGTTGACTGCTGATTAATTCATTACTGACAACATCACCAAACAACATTTAATCTACATTTATTTTACAAAAGAATTTTAACTTAATTTGTGTGTGTGTCTGTGTGTGCAGCTTGACCGTACCACTTCGGGGTGGACGGTCAGTCAGAGTGAACTTCATTGAAATGATTGGCCGTTTCAGTCTGTGTGTGTGTGTGTGTGTGTGTGTGTGTGTGTGTGTGCGTCAGCCGTCCAGGACGTAGGTCTTGTACAGGCGGTTCATCTGCTCCAGAAAGATGAAAGTGAGGACTGTGTGCGGTCCCAGACGAGCGTAGTAAGGAGTGAAACCTTTCCAAAGAGAGAAGAAACCTTCGGAGCGCACAACCCGCAACAGCACCTCCTGACGACACACAACAGACACACATTAATACCTTACCAATTTAACGAAACAGAAGATTGAGAAGTGTGATGTCAGAGGTCAGAGGTTAAACTCACCAAACCATTTTTGTACTCGGGTTTCCCATCAATGGTCTTCATGTTCTGGATCCTGAGGACAACAACCACAGTCCATTACCCACAATCCTCTGCTCTCAGTCAGCGGCTGAGTTAGCATACTAGTTACCTTACAGTCAGACTGCGGGGTGCAAATCATGTCTGTATTCATGGAAATGTTAGCTTAGCATGTAGGTGAAGGTGGAAGCTTTTGATTGGCTAACATGTGTGCACCCTGAGTGACATCACACACTGGGGGAGGGGAAAGACCTGCTCACCTGGTCTTGACAATGTCGACGGGCATGGAGGCTGCCGTGGTAACAAGACCGCTAATCATACTTGCACAGAAATGACACAAGATGTCGTCCCCGAAATACCCTGGAAACAAACACACACTCAGATCTGTGACAGATCACGTGACTGCGGGATCAGAGGATCAGAGGTCAACATGTGGTCTTTGTACCTGAATCCAGCAGAGCCTGTTTGGACTGAGAGTAGGAGGCCAGCTGAGCCGCATTGACCACGACGGCTCGAGCCATCGTGGGAACACACCCCTGAGAGGAGAGGGGGGGTGAGAACGGGACCAGATCTGATCCACTGGTGATTGGTCAGGGATTGGTCAGTGACTGGTCAGTGATTGGTCAGGGATTGGTCAGTGACTTGTCAGGAACACGTCAGTGATTGGTCAGTGAAAGGTCAGTGATTGGTCAGTGACAGGTCAGTGATTGGTCAGTGATTGGTCAGGGACAGGTCAGTGATTGGTCAGGGATTGGTCAGTGACTGTTCAGTGACTGGTCAGTGATTGGTCAGGGACAGGTCAGTGATTGGTCAGGAACACGTCAGTGATTGGTCAGGGACAGGTCAGTGACAGGTCAGTGACAGGTCAGTGACTGGTCAGTGACTGTTCAGTGACTGTTCAGTGACTGGTCAGGGATTGGCAGCTCACCCTCCACAGCGTGGTCAGTCCTTCTTCTCTGGTGATCCGAGCCAGAGCATTGAAGACATTAGTGTAACCTCTCCTCTGGTCTGGTGGAAGACTGGAGACACAGACAGACAGGCAGACAGACAGGCAGACAGTCAAATTCAGTGACTCAGTTAAAGAACAGATCATGTGACTGCTCTTCTGTCGCCTCACCGTCCGTCAGCCGTCATCCTGATCAGAGCGACTTCTGCTGGTGTCCCCACGAACGCCCCAGTGGCTCCAGCTGTCATTCCAATCAGAGCCTACAGGGGGAGGAGCCTGTTAGTATGTCACCATGACAACAAAGAGGTAAGAAACGTTACCATGACAACAAAGTCATGACAACTGACTGCACCTTGAGGAAGAAGTTCGGCGGCCGACCGTCGGCTCCCGTCATCTTCTCAAACAGGATGGTGTAGATTCCCAAACGAGTCGTCGTGTAGGTAGCCTGACGCAACAAACCTGCTGACAGACTGACAACAAATGAGGTGGTGAGTGGACGAAGTGGTGAATGGATGAAGTGAGGAAATGTGAGTGGATGAAGTGGTGATACCCGGTGTAGATGCCGCTGACTCCTTCGTTCTTCAGGATGGAGAACAGAGCGTGAAAACTGGTTTTATATTCTCGAGCTTTTGTTCCCTGACCGCTCAGCTGCATCCTGTTCTTCACCAGGTCCAACGGCTGGACAAAGACTGTCGCACCCATCCTGCACAGACGGGTGAGGAGAGATGGGGGAGGACAGACGAGTCAGGACAGACGGGTGAGGAGAGATGGGGGAGGACAGACAGGTGAGGACAGGTGGATTGAGACAGGGTCAGAGAGGGACAGACAGCTGTGACTCCTTCAGTGTGAAGTTTGTGGAGCCGTTTTCAGTTCAGTTGTGAGACCGTACAGCAGCGGTCCCCAACCCCCGGGCCGCGGACCAGTACCAGTCCGTGGGTCTTTTGAACCGGGCCGTGCAGAAAGAATAAATAACATACATTATTTATGTTTTATTTACTATCTGAATCTGAGCTATGTTTTATTTTGAAAAATGACCGGATTCTCTCCGTTACATCCATCTATGACTCACTCTTGAGCTTGTCTCGGTCACGTGATACGTTACCGTTAAAATTAAACCCACAAGCTAGCGAAATGATTAGAAAAGGATAGTTTCTTTGTGAAGGGGAAAAGGCCCAGTGAGGAGACAGAAGAAGAGCCTGTGACTTCCATGAAAAAGAAAGCTGCATTTAGGTTCGGGGTCAGGGGGCAGAGAGGATGTTACGATGACGCTGCTAATAAAGTTGCATACGAGAACACAGTGGATTCACGTTTATTATGACATTTAGAAAATAGCACAGTTTTTATGCCGATCGTATCATTTTATTTTGTTGCATTTATACGCCACACCTTAAAGGCCGGTCCGTGGAAATATTGTCTGACATTAAACCAGTCTGTGGCACAAAAAAGGTTGGGATGAGATGATTGTTGTTAGTCCTTCTTTCAATTACTTCAAATATTAGAAACCCCTGAACCTGGAGGGTCCAGACCAGTAATCACCTTTATCCCGAGGTCAGAGGTCAGCTGCGCCCCCAGAGGACAGAGTACAGAGCTTTGTGTTAAGATCAGATTATCTGGTCTTACAACACAACATTTGTGATGATGTAACAAACACGTTTCAGTCACATGAAACGTGTTTGTGTTCAGAATCCGGACGGAGTCTGAGTCATGTGACCACCTTCACCCGTCTGCTCTGACCAAACTGTCTCTGCGGACTGAGAAATTATGTTTTCACCTTTTTCTAATATTTGAAATGAACGTATCGATGATGACATCATGTGGTCGGACAGCAGCAGCTGTCCCTCACACTCTTGGACATGTTCAAGTGTCATGCACACTCCTTCATGTGCATGAGTGACGTGCACGCTGATGAGAAGTGTGTTGGGGGGTCATGACATTTAAAGCAACAGGGAGGGAAATGTCAGAGCGTGTCTGCAGTTTAATGCTTTAAAACGACGACGTCATACCAACACAGTGAACGACTGTGGACGGTGTCACGCCTCAAAAACAAAAAGTATTTACTTCTTCTATCAAATGTTTTAAAGGTAGAACACGAACCTTCTCAGCGACAGAAATCTGTGGACGTGATGAGAATCGCTGTTCAGGTTTAGATTTGAGACTTTCATCATTTAGACATAAAGAAGTCTGGAACCAACAGGACTCCTCTGGACCTGGACCAGAACTACATGGGACATGAGGCGGTGGGTCCAGAGGCCCTGACCCGGTTCAGCTGTGGGTGACTAACACACAGTCTGTGAGCAGCTGGTCTGAGGGTGTGCAGGTTCTGGTCCAGATCCGGAAAGAGGGTCTATGAGTCTGCTTTAAAGGTCACAGCTGTTGGTAAGCTTCACCAGACTGAGCCCCGAGCCGACAGAGGCCGCCTCCCCCCGCTGTCTCCGGGATAAGTCGGGATGAAGGAGCGGAGGTTTGGATATCTGACCGGAGCTGACGGACCCTGAACTCGGTGGGACCTGAATCTACTGGGGGGCGCATTATGTGTGACACAACTCTGTTAGCATCATCAGCAGGCTGGTCAACACGGTGCAGTCAGTCTGGTTTCGGCTGATCTGGGTTCAGTCAGTCTAGGTTCGGCCGGTTCTGTTGAAGCGGAAGAGAAAACGACCGAAAGCAGCACTGACATTAGCCTGTTAGCATGGAAGCTAGCACGTACCCCGCAAGGCCTCCGAACAGGAACTTGATGGCCTTCGGGGAGGTTTTGGGTTTAGTGTCCGCCATGTTTCCCCGGTGGGTCAGCTGCGGCAGGGTTCCCGGTCAGATTCCCGCTGCCTGTGTCTGTGTGGGCCGGACCGTCGCCTGCTTTCTCGCCGGTGCAGCAGCAGCGGCCGGACAAGGTGACTCTGCAGCGGCACGTCCGGAGCCACGAAGCCCGGCCGACCAATCAGCGGCGAGGAAGGAGCGTGACGACGGCTGTGCTGCCTTCAGGGTCCTCGTACAACGGCCCACTGATGTTTTACTGGAACCTGATTAGTGGTTGTATATCCTATAGAATTTGAACACAGCATCTGCTCCAGAACAACATAAATAAATATGTTAAATAATAAATAAACATAAATAAACAACAATTATAAATGATTAAAATTCAACACTATTTACATAGAGTATCCAAAAACGCTAATATGACGCGATATCTCTCTGATTCTGATAGAAGCAAATAACAAATAAACATCTGAAATTCAACTGACAGAAGTAAAACAATTTTAATGATTCTGTGATAAAATGTTGACTCATTATTTATAAAAAAATGTCGATTAATGTTAAATTTGTAATAATAAAAAATGTAAACACAGCGTCATCACACCAAAATGACCGACATGACTTTCATCCAATGGAAACCAACCAACGTCTCATGCTGCACGCCGATTGGCGGGGCGCCAGAAGGGGCGGAAGCAGTGGACTGAGGAAGTGGAAACATCGGACGGTGAGTAGAGGCCGAACCGGAGGATTCTGCCGGACTCTGCCGGACTCTGAGTCGGCCTGAGGACCGATGAAGGTCTGCTGGACTGTCCAGCAGCTGCTCGTCTTTTCTGCTGCGTCATGTTAGTGATCATTTATCGGTGACTTCTCCGTGGAGCTAATAAGTTAGCATTAGCTCCACAGAGAAATAAGGACAGATTTTATTTTTCAAACATTAAAGATGTCTACAGAGGCAGTTAAACATGGAACGACCGGTATGACTTATCTGCTGTCCAGTTCATGGATGATTTTACATTAAAGTGTCTTTTCACTTTTGAATTACTTAAATATCATTGATGCATTCTGGAAAGCTTTCTGTCTCTCTTTTAACCATTTAAAAGGGATGAAGCAACTATTATCAAACTAGATGGTTTGTTATTTTCTGCAAATCAGTTTGTGGTTGAGGTTTTTCGTAATATTAGGTTTGTTTTGTGTCTTCTCTGCAGCAGGTGGAAATGCTGTGACATCACACACACCATCCAATGACAGCACTGGGATTATGGCCGGGGGCAGGGCACCACACAGCGTGGACCAATGAGGAGAAGGGACTGCAATGACGGACAGGGAGGGGGTGGCAGGAGGGGGGGCATGGGCCAGACCACAGTGAGACAGGTGGGGAGTGAGGAGACAGGAGGTGAGACAGGTGTAGTGCCCCCTCTGCCTGTCTTCCTGTTTCCATCAGAGCTGCTGTTTTACTCCAAACACAGAAACTCACACCGGAGAGTTCTGACTCTGTACAACCCCTACAGATTCAGGATCAGCTTCAGGGGTCAGTACCTGTCTGTCTGTCTGACTGACTGTCTGTCTGTCTGTGTGCCTGACTGACCATTTGTCCCTCTCCCTCCCTCCCTGCCTGTCTGTCTCTCAGTGCTGTGTACAGCTCCCTCTCTCTACAGGGTGATGGAGGCCGAGGGGAGTGTTGGAGCTGAGTCTTGTGTCGACCTGTGAGTTTTACACTGATGATGTCACTACTTTACAGTTGTATTGAGTATGACATCACTTCCTCTTCCTCTCAGGGTGGTGCGTCACCTGGACGTCTCCCCTCATAACTGGGGCCGTAGAGATCGGTTCCGTATAGAAGTCAGAGGAGGAGGCCAGGTGGGAGAGCGGGAAATCTGGGCTGAGCTGAGAGCAGAGGAGGAGGGGGAAGATGGAGGGGAGGAGGAGAGGAGGGGGAGAAGGAAACAAGGAGGGATAGGAGGTCAGCAGAGGTCACTGACCCCTCTGTCTCCTCTCTTGGTGCCTTCACAGTCACACCTGCAGCTGCCTACCTGCACAGGTGAGATTCCTCACTGATACACAAGGAGGACACGAGCAAGGGGGATGAGACACTGTACTGATAACTGTGTGTGTGTGTGTGTGTGTGTGTCTGTGTGTGTGTGTGCGCGCATGCTGCAGTGTACAGTGTGTCTCAGTGGCTGCTGTGTGTGTTGGCGGCCGTGCTGTGTGTCACAGTGTTGATGCTCCCTGTTCACACTGAGAGCAGCTCTTTAGTTCCACGCTGTCTGCACGTCTCCACCAATCAGAAGCTGGCCTGCGCCTACACACTTGGTAACACACACACACACACACCCTTGATAAAGAAGGAAACAAGGAGATAAGAGCAGAACCACTCTCTCTTTCTCTCAGGTCTTCTTACCATGGTGTTTCTACGGTAACCTGTGACATTCTGCCTCTTCTTGTTGAGTGACAGCTGCTTTGTCACCACGGCAACCATTGCACCCCCAATAAGCTTCTTGACCTGTTGACTGAGTCATCAGAGACCTCCTGCGCCATCAAGGTCTGGACTTTGTTTCAGGTTTAACCTGATGAACATGAGACAGATCTGGTTCTACTGGTCTGGACCAGGTGACGAGTCTGTAACTGACAACTCTTCAAAACTAAAGTCAGAAGTGAAAATGATGGAATAAAGTTTATTTTATTTTCCTCTCATCTCCAGATTCAGTGTCCTGATTATCAAATAACAAATAAACAACATTTATTTAGAATTCACCATTCCATCCAATGCCCATATTCTTGTCCTGTCACACCTAGTCTACTCCAATAAGCTGCACCTTAAAGGTTAAAGTGTGATGACGGAATTAAGTATTTGGACATTTAAGGAGGTATTTACATCAAACCATCCCACAATGATACAATGGAAGGCGAAAAATGGAGTGGAACCTGGTGGATGTGTCTGTTTGCACCGCTGACATCATGTCACATTTGACGCTCCTTCAGGGTTCGAGCTGGTTCTTCATATTTGCCGGATGTTTCCTCTGTGAACAAAACATTTCATCAGTAATCAGTTGTGTTCATTGAACAGTAAACCCACTGAATTTTAAACATTTCCATTCATAAATAAATGTTTTCTGCACTAAAGTCAACATCACATTCCTCTTGGATAGAAAGTTGTGTTGATTAATGAATATTAATAATATTCTGAGAAGAACCGAGTTTAGAAACATCTGGAACAGCTTTTCATTTTGACGACGGACAGGAAGTTTGATCCACATTTACATCAAACACAGACATTTTAACGGGACATTTACTGCCAACATCACTTCCACAAACTAATAACAGACCACCAAAACACACAGAAGCTTCAACTGTCTGTTAGTTTTCTGATTGATGATCATTTTATTTTTCTTTCATCTTTCGCTGCATTTTTCATTAAAATCATTCAAAAGAAACAAACTTCAGTTAAAGTGAAATGAATGTTTTTAAAACTACTTTGGAAAATACACTAGAAACGCCTCACTTACAGAAACAGCAGTAAAATCCTCCAGTCCGGATCAGTCCAGAAGGAAACGAACTTTATTGTTAAATTAACTTCTTTGGGTCAAACCGGAACAAGATGGCGACCTGCCAGTCACCGCGAGAGCAGAAGATCTCGCGAGAACACAAAGCAGCAGGAACAGATGGTGACAAGGAACCAGACCGGGACCGCCTCGGGACCGGGATGAAGGAGAAGAACCAGGACCCGGACTTCACCGACCGGGACCGCCTCGGGACCGGGATGAAGGAGGAGAACCAGGACCCGGACTTCACCGACCGGGACCGCCTCGGGACCGGGATGAAGGAGGAGAACCAGGACCCGGAATTTACTGAGCCGGATCACAACAGTACGATCAAGGAGGAGAACCCAGACCCGGACTTTATAGAACGGGATCACTATAAAATCGCAATAAAGGAGGAAAACCAGGACCCGGATTATATCGATCCGGATCACCCCGAGACCGGCATCAAGGAGGAGAACCAGGACCCGGATTATATCGATCCGGACCACCCCGAGACCGGGATCAAGGAGGAGAACCAGGACCCGGATTATATCGATCCGGACCACCCCGAGACCGGCATCAAGGAGGAGAACCAGGACCCGGATTATATCGATCCGGACCACCCCGAGACCGGGATCAAGGAGGAGAACCAGGACCCGGATTATATCGATCCGGACCATCTCGAGACCGGGATCAAGGAGGAGAACCAGGACCCGGATTATATCGATCCGGACCACCCCGAGACCGGGATCAAGGAGGAGAACCAGGACCCGGATTATATCGATCCGGACCATCTCGAGACCGGGATCAAGTTGGAGAAACAGGACCCGGACTTTATAGAGCAGGGTCACTATAAAATCATGATAAAGGAGGAAAACCAGGACCCGGAGTTCGATGACCAAGACCACAACAATTCTGGGACAACGCAGAACCAGGACTTGGACCATCCGGGCTCTGAGGCAGCTGGTCCTCCGGACCTACAGGTCTCGGTCCAGGACCTGGTCTCTCAGAGACAGGTGAGACAGTTAGCAGTTAGCTCACAGGACACTTTCAGACATTCAATTCAAAGTTCAAACACCCCGATCCGGTTCTGGTACTGGCCTGATTCTGGACTGCTCCTGGACAGATCCAGGTCTGATCCTGGTGGTCTGGTCCTGATCTGATCCTGGTCTAATCCTGGTGGTCTGGTCCTGATCTGATCCTGGTGGTGTGGACTAACCCTGTTGGTCTGGTCTGATCCTGATCTGGCCCTAATGGTCTGGTCTGATCCTGGACTGACCCTGTTGGACTGACCACACTCGCTCCACCATGAAGTCTAACTCTCTCTCTCTCTCTCCGTTTCCATAGAAACTGAATCCACCAAAGTCCAAAGAGAAGCCCCACGGCTGCCTCCACTGTGGGAACAGGTTCACCACCTCGAGTCACTTAAAAACACACCAACGCGTCCACACTGGAGAGAGACCGTACCGCTGTGACCAGTGTGGGAAGTCCTTTACGGATCCCTTCAGATTAAAGACCCACCATCGGATCCACACCGGGGAGAGACCGTACCGCTGCGATGAATGTGGATCAGCGTTCAGCAGGTCGTGTTACCTGAAAATCCACCACCGCGTCCACTCCGGAGAGAAACCGTACAGCTGTGAGCAGTGTGGGAAAGCTTTTGCAACCTCTAGTAAGCTAACAGTTCACCAGCGCGTTCACACCGGAGAGAAACCGTACGGCTGTGACCTCTGTGGAAAAGCTTTTGCCATTCCGAGCAGTTTAAAAAGTCACCAGCGTATCCACACCGGAGAGAAACCGTACGTCTGTGAGCAGTGTGGAAAAGCCTTCAGCAGGTCCAGTATCCTGAAAATCCACCAACAAGTCCACAGCACGTAGAAACACGGCAGCAGCTCTCTCCTGTTTTTCTTCTTCTACGTCTGAGCTGCCTGAGGGGGAGGGGCTTAGTGACGGCGCCGTTCATCTAATGGGCTTCTACAACAAAAGATGGCTCACTGCAGGATCAAGCAACAGAAAGAAATGGTTCACACTTCTTCTCACCTGAGTGGGCGTGGCCATATGTGACCACACAAGAAATACCGTCGAAGACAGTTTTCCTTCTAAAGCTGACGTCAGCGACCAGAACAGATCCACCTCGACCGAACAGTACTTTCTCAATGGAACAACTTTTGTTTTCTTGAGTTTGTTTGTCAAGTTTAATTTTATTTTTTTATTTATCTTAGAATGTTTTATTGAAGAAATAAATGATTTAAAGCGTGAGATTTTTTTAAGACAAAAACAAAAACAGCTTTTGTTTGTTTTATTCACAACAAAAACCTTTTTTGAGATTTGATTTTAATTCACGAGAATCATTTTAGAAGTTGAGTATGTCTCTAAAACGTTAAAACGATGTGAAAACTTTAGCGAATAAAATAAAATTACATCCAATAAATGATACAAATGTGTGTCAGTGTAACTCTTCATCATGTGACAGTTTCACGTGGAATCAGTTTCTATAGAAACGGTGTCAGCACCATCCCATAATTCCTGTAAGAGGAAGAACAAACAGGAAACTGATTCAGTGATTGATTATTGTGATGCAGCTACACATGTGATTATGTTGTTGCTATGACAACAACGTTGTAATAACATGTTAATGTAAGAATAAATATTTTTGATTATCAGCTAATTGTTCCTGTCTCCATGACAACGAGGAAGAACCCTCAACTCCTTGCTGCCTTCTTGGGATTTCGCGGCTTGTTGCCGAGCAGCGAATCCATCTCAGCGATGAGAGGTGGAGTCAGCTGGGACAGAACCTGAGGGAGGAGATGAAACAATTATTCCAGAGATCTGATTGGATGTTCCTGATGATGCAGGGAAGTGGGCGTGTCTTACTCTGATGGAACCGAGGTTCTCAAGAAGCTGCTCAGTGTTGGAGACGCCGAGAAGAACCGAGCTGACGCCTTCACTACGGAGACACCATGCTGAGAGACAGACAGGTGGTCAGAGAGACAGTCTGTCACACACACAGACAGAAAGACAGGCAGTCAGTCTGTCACACACACACAGACAGACAGTCAGACAGACAGTCTGTCACACACACAGACAGACAGGCAGTCTGTCACACACACACACACACAGACAGTCAGACAGACAGTCTGTCACACACACAGACAGACAGACAGACAGTCTGTCACACACACACACACAGACAGACAGTCTGTCACACACACAGACAGACAGACAGAAAGTCAGACAGACAGTCAGACAGGCAGTCAGTTTGTCACACACACACACAGACAGTCAGACAGGCAGTCAGTCTGTCACACACACACACACAGACAGACAGTCAGACAGACAGTCTGTCACACACACAGGCAGACAGACAGACTGTCTGTCAAACACACAGAGAGACAGACAGTCAGTCAGTCTGTCACACACACAGACAGACAGACAGACAGTCTGTCACACACACACAGACAGTCAGACAGACAGTCTGTCACACACACACACACACACAGACAGTCAGACAGACAGTCTGTCACACACACACACACACACACACACACACACACACACACAGACAGTCAGACAGACAGTCTGTCACACACACACACACACACACAGACAGACAGTCAGTCAGTCTGTCACACACAGGCAGACAGACAGACCATCTGTCACACACACACACACAGACATACGGTCTGTCAAACACACAGAGAGACAGACAGTCAGTCAGTCTGTCACACACACAGACAGACAGACAGTCTGTCACACACACACAGACAGTCAGACAGACAGGTGTACCTATAGCCAGCTGAGCAGCGGTGCAGTTCAGTCTCTCTGACAGATGTTGGAGCTCTTTGATTTTACTGAGCTGCTTTTTCCCCTCATCACTGAAGAGACACTCCTTCAACCAGGAGGAACCCTGCACATACAGAGTGAGTCCATCAGTGTGTGTCAGTGTGTGTCTGTGTCCCTCAGTCTGCGTCAGTGTGTGTCTGTGTGTACCTTCATGGCGGCCCTGGAGCTCTCAGGAATCCCCTCATTGTATTTTCCCGTCAACAAACCAGAAGCTAACGGAGACCAGGTGACGGCTCCGACCCCTGAAGGACAGAAGAGCTGATGGTGAACCAGGTCATGGACCTGTCTGTCTCCCTGTCTGTCTCTCAGCCTGTCTCACCTATCTTGTGGTAGAGTTCAGGCAGTTGTAGTTCCACTTTGTCTCGTTGGAAATAATGATACTCTGCCTGTTCACACACTGGAGGGACGAGGTTAAACTGTCTCGCTATGGAGTAGGCCTCCTGATAGACAGAAAGGAGAGAGCGACAGGTTAGAGGGAGAGACAGGTGCAACAGACAGACAGGTCGGAGACAGAAAGACAGGTGAGCCCACCATGATCTCCACAGCGTTCCAGCGTGACGTCCCCCAGTACATGGACAAACCCTGATCGATTACGAAGGTCATTGCACGGACAACCTCTGGACAGGAGAGACACATCACCATGGATACAGCTGTGTGTGTCTGTGTGTGTCTGTGTGTGTCTGTACTGACCCTCCATTGGTGCGTTGATGTCACTCCTGTTTGCAAAAACAATGTCAACATAGTCCAGCTGTAACCTGGAGAGGGACGCACGCAGACCTGAAACACACAGAAACACACACACACACACAGACACACAGCCATAATAACATAATTAAATCAGTGACGACGACACAGTCGACAGCCGTGACCTCCATTTGATCTGTGACCTTTGACCTGCTGCATCATCGTCTGCCTTTGACTTGCAGCTGAGGTGTGAGTCTGCTCCAGTTAAATGTAGTGTATTACTGTTGTGTTTGTGCTGAGCTTGTGTGTCGGACAGCTGATTGTTGTGTATGATGTGCTTCTGGTCCACATGCTGCTTCATCTCTTCTCCGTCCCTGACCTTTGGCCTGTCCTCGCCGTCTTCCTTCTTCTCTGGCTGCAGTACAGTTCTTCAGCGGTCTGTGTGTTGGACAGTCAGTGACGGCGGTGTAACCTGAACCCAGAGAGAACGACCCGGCGTTTCCATACGACTGACAGTCACAGTCAGAAGGACCAGCTGATCATGTGACCACCACCAGAGGAAACTTTGTGTGTCAGGCCGCCACCGCTTCAGTCTCTAAAGTTAAATTTGGCGAGTGATTTAAGTCAGCAGAGCTGTTAGCAGCTCTCTGGTTGGTGTCCGACTGCAGTCTTGGTGTGACTGAGCCTCTTAAAGCCTTACTGACCTCCAACAGCTGACACTGCCTGCCTGTGTGTGTCTGCGTGTCTGTGTGTGTCTGTGTGTGTCGGTGACCCCTGTTGGATCAATCAGGTTTTTGCATCAATAATCAATAAAATCAATAAAAGAGTCTCTGACACATCAATGGATTTGTGCTAATGATTCATAATCAGCTGTTAACATCTTTCAATTGACATCTATACTGACCTTCAATGATGTGTTTCCGTGACAACCCTCGTTCAGTTTCTGCTCTGTGAACACACACACACACACACACACACACACACACACACACAGTTGTTGTTGTTAAAATCATGGTGGGAGTCAGCTGATCGTGGTGTGTTCAGGGTCTCACTCACTGTCCTCCCCAGTAGAGCTTAGTAGTCACCACATAACTGGACCTCCTGGTCAAGAGACAGAGACAGACAGACAGACAGACAGTCAGTAAGGCAGACAGACAGACAGATAGACAAACAGACAGACAGACGGTCAGTAAGGCAGGCAGGCAGACAGACAGACAGACAGACACTCAGTAAGGCAGACAGACAGACAGACAGACAGACGGTCAGTAAGGCAGGCAGGCAGACAGACAGACAGACAGACAGACAGACAGACAGACAGTCAGTCAGTCAGGCAGACAGACAGACAGACAGACAGACGGTCAGTCAGACAGACAGTTAGACAGATAGACAGTCAGTCAGACAGACAGACAGACAGTCAGACAGTCAGTCAGACAGACAGACAGATGGTCTGCTCATGATGTTTTCCCGTTTCTACTTTTGAACTTTAACCTTTGAGTCCAGGACTGAGACAAGAGCTGACCCAGAGTCAGAGCAGAGACACAGGACAGGAAACAGGAAACAGCTGATTTACCTCCAACCTTTCTTCTTCAGGATGTTTCCCAGAGTCGTCTCTGCCCTGAGACACAAACACATGACAGGTGAGACAGGTGAGAGGTGAGATGGGTGAGACAGACAGGTTCCACTGTACCTTCCTGATGCATAAACTTCTGCTGTGTCAAACAGGTTGACTCCGTTTTCAAAGGCCACAGTCATCACAGTCTCTGCCATCTACACACAGACACACACAGAAACACAAACACACCTTATTATTGTGTGCAAGAACACTGAAGAATGCTTATATAACAATTTAACATGTGTTTTACACACACACACACACACACACACACACACACACACACTCTACCTCATCAGAGATCTGAGACCCAAATGTCACCCACGTTCCTGTGAAAAAGAGGAAGAATATCAGTGTGTGTGTCTGTGTGTGTGTGTGTTGGTGTGTGTCTGTGTGTACTCACCCAGTCCCAAACAGGACACTCTTAGTCCAGACTTGCCCAGATTTCTGTAAATCAATCAAATGAATGTGTTAGTCTGAGAGAAGCTGGTCCAGACCGATCTGGATCCACCTGAACCCCCAAAGACTGCCACACAGGAGGGCTGGGGGCGGGGCATCTGAAAACCACACCCACTCACTTGCCCATACTTGGATTAACTGGGAGTTAGGGGCGGAGTCAAATGGGATTAGCGGAGTGTAAAGAAACCTCTGCTTTTAATTACACACAGTAGACATTCATCAGGACCTCTCCTTTGATAATTCTGCAAAATTCAAAGGTCAAAGGTCACACCGTGCCTTGATCCCCCAACTCACTCACACACACACACACACACACAGATGGTACATTACATTAAGAAATAACAGTGTTGTTTAAGTTAACCTTTAATTTAAAGTAGAGGAGACTGTTGTGTGTGTCTGTGTGTGTTTGTGTGTTTGTAAAGTGAAAGTGAATAACAAACAGGACAGAAATATCAAAAACATCAGTTTGATGGAGACTAAAAATATCTCGATGATGATTCAACAAGACTTTACACACACAAACAAATACACACACACACCCAGACACACACACACACACACACACACACACACAGACACATTTGACCTGATGACCTGTTCCCGGACCGGATTGGATTCTCTCTGTCTTAGAGCCGAACTCCAGTCGTCCTGTCCTGGTCGTTGTTAGAGTCACACAGCCGCGGCAGCAGTCTGGTCATGTCTCACCTGTACTTCATGTCGCTATGACGACCGAAGGCCTCCTTCATGTGGGTGTGGCCTGGTACGGTGTGCCGTCCAAAGGGCTCTGCCCTGACTTTTGACTGACAGGAGGGAGCGTTGGTGGAGGTCGCCGCTGCTGCCCGCCGCTCCTTCAGGGGATGGTCGCTCACACCGCCGCCCCCGCCCACGTTGCATGCTATGGATACCTGCATCCTGATCACTATAACAACAAGCTTTAAGGATGTAGCAAGCTGTGAAGTCTCAGGACATACTGTGGAAACTGTCACTGCCGCCAAGGTCGCTGGTCACGAACGCGATGATGGGAAGAGCTCATGAGTGAGATGAACCAGTCAGCCAATCAGAGGCAGAGCTCAGGACTTTCACATGCACACAACTTTCTGTCAGAGTGGATCCAGGAGAGACTAGCCCACGGTCCGTCCAATAATGTCCCACCGCTGGGGGACGAGGAGGCGATGAAGAGTCCGTCCACAGAGAAACAATCTGAAGGGAAAGGCTGAGAGAGGAATGAAAGAACAAGAGCGGGCGTCTGTCCTCTGACTGTACTGACAGAGAGAGAGAGAGAGAGAGAGACCCTCCCCCTCCCCCCGTCTCTGTCAGAGCTGGTCGGCTGCACACTGGGCGAGTGAGTATTTCACAGAGAGAGGGAGGCGGGGGGCAGTAAACATGCTGTTAATGATGTTCGAGGTCATGTGACTTCACTGTCGTTCATTCATCGTCGTGCTAACTGCCTGAAAGACGGAGTTCAGGGACGACTCGCCGTTTTCTACAGTGGCTGCATAGGTGTCAAACAGCAGGTGAGATTAGGCCCCGCCCCCGTCCGCTGTGAGCTTCCTGTGAGACAAAGACCAGGATTCAGTCTGATGCTGGTCTCCTGGGACAGGAAACCTCGTTCTAATGTTACATCTGATTGGACGATCATTCAGTTTGTCCTTCCTGCTCTCCAGATGTTAAACCCTCAGGACAGACCAGACCCAGATCCAGTAGGACTACAGTGGCCGGTCCAGGTCCAGAACCCGTAGATCAGCTGATCAGCTGACCGGCCCCCAGCCCCTCCCCAACTCTTCATCTTCTACTCTTTCCATTACACACACACACACACACACACACACACTTCACAATCAGCTGTCCAATGAGAGCACAAAGTCTTTCATGACATCAGAACATCTCAGCAGCTTCAGAGCCAATCATAATCAGAACCATCAAGACCATCAGAACCATCAGAACCATCAAGACCATCAGAACCATCAAAACCATCAAGACCATCAGGACCGTCAGGACCATCAGAACCATCAAGACCATCAAGACCATCAGAACCATCAGAACCATCAAGACCATCAGAACCATCAAGACCATCAAGACGATCAGAACCATCAGAACCATCAGGACCGTCAGGACCATCAGTACTTCATTATCATCAGTGTTTTCAATCCAAACAAAAAAAAAAAGGAAGTGACTGCGCCCTCTGGTGGTCACCTCTGACATAATGATCAAACTATGGACTAACACATTGCCTGTCTCACTGCCTGTCTCTCTGCCTGTCTCACCTGCAGGGCATGGGGCGGTGCTCCATAGTGATGTCACACTCCTTCAGGTACATCTCGAGCCGTCGTCTCTCCATCAGTCTCCTCGCTGCCTCCAGAATCTGAGAGGCCAAATTTGACTCTTCTTTCTCCTTCAGTTCTTTCTTCCGATCGCCTTTGTCTGTTTTCCCAGAATTCCCTCTGCTCACCTTTGGCTTCTTGGTGAACCCATACAGCTCCTCCACTGAGAATTTCCCTCCAGCCGCCGCCACTGGCCCCACAGCTGCTCCTGCTGCAGACGCCCGGCCCGCAAACATGGCTGCAGGTGAGGAAACAGGAAACTGTGACAACTGTACACACTGGGACACGCAAAGGGACACAGAGGGACACACACTGGGACACAGACTGGGACACGCAAAGGGACACACTGGGACACACACTGGGACACAGACTGGGACGCACACAAGGACACACACAGGGACACACACTGGGAAACACACAGACACAGACTGGGACACAGACTGGGACGCACACAGGGACACACACAGGGACACACACAGGGACACACACTGGGACACAGACTGGGACACGCAAAGGGACACACTGGGACACACACTGGGACACAGACTGGGACGCACACAAGGACACACACTGGGACACACACTGGACACACACAGGGACACAGATATGTGTCATGTAGTCCTTTCTTCTGTCCTCTGATGTGTGATTAATGTGATGAAAGACATTTTGTTTGGACGCTGAGGAAGTGACTGGACCGTCTCCTCTCTGATTGGTCAGCACTGGACCTGTGAACTTTGGGTAAGAGGAGCACGGATGATGATGATGATGGTGATGATGATGTCATCTCACCCTGCAGGTGGTCTGAGGACGGACTGACCTACAACAGGCAGAGCACAGTGAGCCCCAGTTCAAACTTCTTCATCGTCCTTCAGGTGACATGTGTCCTACCTGTTCACAGGTGATCTGATGTCCGACTCCTGGCGTCCCGGTTCAGTTCTCTGTCCACCTTCATCTGTCGGTTCCCTCGCTCCAGCTCTCAGATTATCTTGTTGGTATAATCCCACCAATCAGAGCTCACGTCATGTGTCTCTAATGACCAACGACCAGGATTAAAAACCTGCAGCCCCAAAATACCAAACTCTGTGTACAGATGTCTGTTATGGCCTCATGCCCGTAATCCAAATTCATCCAGCTCTAATCTCACACACACACGGAGGTGAAAAGGTAGGACGAGGGAGGAAAACATCAGTGAACCACATCAGTCCGAGGAAGCTTCAACTGAACCAACTAGGTTCAGGAACCTGAGTCAACTTCAATCCCAGTTCAGGTTCTGATCAGTTTGAGAGACGTGGTCAGAGGTCAGAGGTCAAAGGTTACAGAGGTTGGGGCTTTTATCCTGAAATATTGTCCTCTGAAAGGCAGCAATGTCAGCCTTCACATGTACAATGTGTGTGTGTTGGTTGGCAGTATGTTTTTCAGTGGGATTAGAGATTATACAAGGATTATGCAGTCCACACACACACACACAGGGCAGGTTGTCTTTTTTACATGTGAGGAGCTTGACCCCTGACCCCTGACCTGGATTTAAAGGTTCTGGACAGAGAACGGTATGCAGGACAGAAGATACCCTGAGCATCAGCTGCTGAGTGAAAGGTCAGCAGGTCGTCTGGACCACAGGGGACAGATGGTGGTGATGTCAGAACAAGTTCATCAGTTTTTCATGTGACAGGAGGCAGCAACACTGACGACCCCTGTGATTGGATCAATCTACTACTTTAACTGGTCACTTGACTTCCTATGGGCGGACCAGCCAGTGAGGTCATCAACTGTGACGTCATTATTCCATGACGGCACTGTGTAATAACACTCCGCTTTAAAGACACAACAACACAAAATTAGTCAACACAGACAGAAGACTTTTCTCCTTCACTTTAATTCAACTCTCCAGTTTCCCAGTGCAAAAAAACAAAACAAAACCACAACCCACTGCTCAAGGTTCACAACAATACATAGATACAAACTGTGTGTGTCTGTGTTAAGCGGCCCGTGGGCTGTAGTACGGCAGAGCTCTGATGAAGGCATCCAGTCGGCTGCTGAACAGTTCACTGTCCAAACTGTGACCCAACACACACACCGGGTTCTTCACTATGTACTCCACATACAACTACCACACAAACAGACACACACACAGAAAATATCAGCTTTGAGTTTTGATGAATGTATATTTAAATGCTCTTCTTTTTGATGTATAACAGTAATTATGAAAAATTAAATATCAAGACAATATTAAAGAAACACAAAAACCTTATTTTTTGCTGAAACGTACTCCTGAATTTATACACTGTGAATATAAGAGTCACTGAGAATATAAGACAAAGAACGCAAAGAGAGAGAGTGTAACTGTGTGTTTGTGTGTCTTACATTGCTGTATATGTGCTGCAGTGTGTCTCTGGCGTTGGTCACTGACAGGTCAGTGTTCATCACAAACTTCAGTCCGCTGGGAGTCTCATAGTAATGAAGACGATACTTGCTGGTCTGAAAGGACAGAAAACCTTCCTTCCTGAAGACAGACAGGTTGCTAAGGACCACAGACACATAGAGGCAGACAGGCAGACAGCAGAAAGCTAGAGACAGACAGGTGTCATGAAGGATACATGTCCAAGGGAGACATCTTGCTGACGAATGAGCGGATGGAAAACAACATCCCGTACATCAGCTTGAACTCCTGAAGAGAAAAGGACAGACAGTCAGACAGACAGAATGAAACATACAGTCAGACAGACAGACCAACCGCCAGAGACAGACAGACAGAATGAAACATACAGTCAGACAGACAGACCAACCGCCAGAGACAGACAGACAGAATGAAACACACACTCAGACAGACAGACAGACAGACAGACACACACTCAGACAGACAGACAGACAGCAGACACACACTCAGTCAGTCAGTCAGACAGACAGTCAGACACACACTCAGACAGACAGACAGACAGACACACACTCAGACAGACAGACAGACAGACAGACACACACTCAGACAGACAGACAGACAGACACACACTCAGACAGACAGACAGACAGACACACACTCAGACAGTCACTCAGACAGACAGACAGACAGACAGACAGACAGACAGACACACACTCAGACAGTCAATCAGACAGACAGACAGACAGGTTTATGGCTTCCTCTTCATTCAGTATTTCAGTCCTGGCTGATGAACTCACTTCCTCCTTGGAGATGCCGGCCTGCTTCTTGCGGTTCCATTCGTTGTAGAACAGACAGTTTCCATTCCGGTCGAAGATGTAAAGGTTATGGACGGTCATCTGAAGTCACACAACGCACCAAACAATTATTTGAACAGCTATGAAATAATGTGCATTAACACCAACAAGCCGAATTGAGCTTCACTTTAACGCCCTTTGACTCCTTTTCGATCAATTGTATGTTTCGTCAAAAAAAACGGTCCGGTTCTGAGCTCTGTTCAGTTCGGTCACTGAACCGACTGATGCTCTAAAAATTTACACCAAACTCTTTCCTTAGTGACCAATTGACAGGAGGAAACGGGTGATTTGAATTCAGCTCTAAAGATGAAGTTATTCGGACTCTCTCCTCCTCAGCGGTGTTTACCTTCTCTTCCTGTTACCGACAGGACCCCGCGGCACAGGTGGCCGCTTACATGCCGGTACAGAACTGTTTTATGCTTATTCATAAAATTAGATTTGAGCTTTTGAAACACAAAACCACTGTGTGATAAAATCTGACATGTTGATTTTGGGCCACGTTCGCCTGTCGTTGTGTTGTTAGTCGGGAACTTAGCTGACTCTAAATGTGCCGGCTCTCCGGTTCAGTTCGATCAGTTTGAAACAAGATGGCGGCCACAGCGACGATGATGCCGTTCTTCGACCAGCGAGTTTCTTCTAAACACGACCTGGTCCCGGACTGGACCGGCCAGGAAGTCAGCACCGGGGTGAGTACACGGATCCGGGGACAGGACCGGGCCGAACCGGTCCGGCTGAGTCCCGGTGGAGAGGTTTTAAACCGTAAACAGCGGCTGAATGAGACAGCAGTTCTGCAGCAGCTAACGGGTACTCAAGCTAACTCCGGACCGAACTGGACCCGACCGGATCAGAACGGGACCCGGCTCCGCAGAGGGACTACTGCTGAAGCTTCAAACTGAAAGAAACAGTTAAATCTGTGTGTAGGGGGTCGTTAGCTAACTGATGCTAATGCTCACAGGCCCTTTGTTATATTACAGTCAGGCCTGTTAGGAACAAAACAACACCAATGGAGTCTGTGTCCCCGATAACCTGTCTGTCTCTCTCTACCTGTCTGTCAGACCACCATTATGGCAGTGGAGTATGATGGAGGAGTGGTGATCGGTGCAGACTCCCGCACCACCACAGGGTAAGACAGGAGTCCAGGTCCTGCTCATGGTAGACAGGGGAGGAGGAGGAAGCACTCAATGAGACCTGTCTGTCCCCCTCTCTCTCTCTCTCTCTCTCTCTCCCTCCCTCTCCCTCCCTCCCTCCCTCTCTGTCTCTCTGTCTCTCTGTCTCTCTGTCTCCCTCCCTCCCTCCCTCTCTGTCTCTCTGTCTCTCTGTCTCCCTCCTTCCCTCTTTGTCTCTCTGTCTCTCTCTCTCTCAGAGCCTACATCGCCAACAGAGTCACAGACAAACTGACTCCAATCCACGACCGCATCTTCTGCTGCAGGTCAGTTCAATGTTGATGATGAGGCATCAACCCAAACACATGAGAGGAACTTTCTGTGTTCAACTTTTCTTTAGTCATTCTGCTTTACACAGTTTTTATCAGGAAAAGGAGACTTTCAGAGTGTCTTTTTAGTTAGTTCTTGTTTTTGGAATCCGAGAACAGAGTCTGAACTGATCAGACGAGTCTGAAGATGAGTTTTTAACACAAAATGATGAAAAAAAAGTTTTAATATGGTTTTAAAAAGGTCCATTTCCTAAATAAGATAAGTGATTTCACTTCCATCAATCAAAGAGAGCTTTTTTTTTTTTTTTTAAACCTGTTCAAGCTTAAAGAAAACGCAGGACAAGTTTAAGGGAACATTTTCAGACTCAGTAAGGCCCAGAGATGGCAGGTCTGCAGTCACCAGTCAGGACCTGCACCGTCCTGGTGCTAACTGTTGGGTCTATGTTGCAGGTCTGGATCAGCTGCCGACACTCAGGCCATTGCTGACGTGGTCACTTACCAGCTGGGCTTCCACAGGTAACGCAGGAAACACATGTGATTGACAGCCTCAGTGTCCGGGCAGGTGTGGTTATTGTTGATGTGCGTTCCGGCCCACAGCATCGAGTTGGATGAACCCCCATTGGTGGAGACGGCAGCCAATCTCTTTAAAGCCAGCTGCTATCGCTACCGGGAGGAGCTGACTGCTGGGATCCTTGTGGCGGGCTGGGACAGGAGGAAGGGGGGCCAGGTATGAGAGCCCTTGTCTCATTAAATCTTTGACTGGTGATTGACACCATCAGGGAGTGAGAAGTGTGTTGATTAGTGATGTCATGTTTTTACTGTAATTCACCATTTTTTTTGTTGTTCAGTAATTCCATCCTGAGAATCTCTTTGTGTCTGACACTTCTGGTTTACAATGATGACAAACCAGTTTAATATTTCTTCATTATTACAGGATTTGTCACAGTTAAATAGAAAGTGTCCGTTCCTTGTAACGTTTGATGATGTACTTTAAAATGGATTGATGGATGACCTGCCTGTTCATGCATGAAGATAAACTGATGAATTGTCACGTCTAGTGTTGATCTGTGATCAGGATGTATTGATGAGCACTGAAGGAGATTGCTCACCTGTCTCCCTGTCTCAGGTGTACTGTGTTCCCATTGGTGGGATGTTGGTGAGGCAGCCTGTGTCTGTTGGCGGCAGCGGCAGCACTTACATCTATGGCTTCATGGACTCCAACTACAAAGCAGGTCTCACCAAAGACCAGTGTCTGGAGCTCACCGCCACAGGTACTGCTGCTGCAGTGCATGCTGGGAGTTGAAGTGGCTCTCATGACTCACTCTGAGCTGTGTAAAGATGACACACTGAAACCATGTCACCTGTCTCACTCTCACTTGTCTTTCTCTCAGCTCTGTCTCTGGCGATGGAGAGAGACGGCTCCAGTGGAGGTGTGGTCAGACTGGCGACCATCTCCGAGGAGGGAGTGGAGAGACGAGTTATACTGGGAAACCAGCTGCCTAAATTCTCCACACACTAACACACAGGCTGACAGTGTTGTGTTAACTTGTCCATGCTGTTGTCAATAAAGATTTAAATCTGTCTATGTTGACCTGTTTTCATGGAAACAGAGAAGACACCTGATTGGTTGCCTGGTCGCTAAGTGACAGGCTGATTATTGAGTGTCCTAATCGATCAGCTCCACCTCAGGTGAGATCACCTGAGTCCAACTCTGTAGGCACAACTGGATCTGAAGCTTTTATTGTGAAGGGCGCTGACATTGACGTGTTTCCTTTTGACACCAAAGTTTTTGGTGAAGAACGCACACTTCCTGTTCTGGGTGCTGGGTCTTCCTCTGCAGCCCAGTGAGACCATGACCGGGCAGACGGGTTCACTTCAAGAAGGCGTTTGACCTGGCGCTGCTCCTTCCTGCTCCCACCTTTATTGTCCCGGGGTCATCGTGTCAAAGGCCTGTTTCCTGTTCACCGGTCCGCCACTCTGCCACTCACTTCCTGTCTGGAGTCAAACACAGGACCTTCAGAATAAGAGACTTAATCTGACCAAAACAGAAGGTGTTAGTGTGTCAGTAGTTCCAGCAGGCGGTCCACAAACCACAAACCTGTCTGTCAGGGGGAGGGAGGACAGGGACAATCGTCCCTCAGATGAGGGGGGGCTTCATCTTCCTCCTTTGAATCTTTATTGAAAACAGTCAGGACAGACAGTTTTTAAATAAAATGGAGAAACAAACTTTATATTTCCTTCCTTCCTTCCCTCTCCTGTTTCTGTTCTCTTTCTCCCTCCTTGTCTCCTAAGCTGTCTCCTCTGTCCTACCTCCTCCCCCCTTCCTGTCCTGTAGTTTTGTCCTCTGAGTCGTTGACACCACAGAGAAAAAAGGTGGGGGGCTGATACCTGACACCCGTCTTTTATTCTGTTATCCTCCAACAGAAGACTTTCCCACCTTTCATCTGACATCATTGTCTCTCTCTCTTCCTGAATACTGACATAATGTCTCTCGCCCAGTCTCACCTGGTCTGAATGGAGCTTCAGGTGTGAAATTTAAACCTGAAATCCTGTTTTCAGCTTCCTTTGAGGCCGCGTTGAACTCTGGGAAATTATGGAGCATTTACAGTTTCCTGACGTTTTAGACAAATCAATTAGGAAAGTGTCTTTTTTTAAAACAACAATGTGTGTGAACAAAAAAATTCAACGTTCACACGACAAACTAAACTACACAACATCAGACTGCAGCTTCCAAACACGACCCCTACAAAACTATACAAAAGTGACGTCACAGCAGATACACACACGGGTCGGTTTCCTCTCATGTGCCAACACACGACAGGTGAGAGGAGGTCACATGACACAACCTCAACCAACCCCGACAGGTAGTTCTCAGATCTGGATCAGATCTGGACCGGGACCGGTTCTGACCAGGATGAAAGTCCGTTACCACCTCCCTCTCTCTCCCTGTTCTTCTTTATGTCGCTTCACCGACAAGGAGGTTTCTCTCTCACACACACAGACACACACAGTGAGCCAGGTGTGTGTTGTGTTACCAACACACGCAAAAACCAAACATTAACTTTTTTTTTACTAACTTAATAGCTAAAATTTGACTAACTAATTATATAATATCAGACCCCGCCTCCCCATGACTGACAGACAGATCAGCCTATCCCAGGGCCTGTCTGTCAGGGGGCGGGGCCTGGAGGGTCCGTCCTTCAGTTTCTGTCTTTGTGCGAACTTTCACTAAAAGCTGGTTTTTACCAGAGACCCGGATCAGGACCAGGACCAGGACAAGAGACCCAGATCAGGACCAGGACAAGACCAGAGACCCGGATCAGGACCAGGACCAGGACCAGGACCAGGACAAGAGACCCAGATCGGGACCAGGACAAGACCAGAGACCCGGATCAGGACCAGGACCAGGACAAGAGACCCAGATCAGGACAGGACCAGGACAAGAGACCCAGATCGGGACCAGGACAAGACCAGAGATCCGGATCAGGACCAGGACCAGGACAAGAGACCCAGATCAGAGCCCGGGATCAGACCGGGATCAGGACCAGGACCAGGACAAGACCAGGACTTGTGTGTCCCTCTCCGGTCGCCTCACCGACCCCCCTCCGCTCATCAGGCCGGCCCTCGGAGCTCCTCTCCCGGACTCAGAGCGCTGCAGACCCCGGACAGCTGAACCGGACCGGAGCGGACCGAACTGGACTGGACTCCCCTTTTAGCTTTTGACCCACTTTTTAAAGTTTCTGAGTCGGAGGATCCGGATCTGAGCCTTCATCTTGGAAAGAGTCCGGACTCCGATGAGGCCGACAGACAGCGGGCCCAGCTGACGGGGTTCGGACCGGCTGTGATGGAGGGTCGGACGGGGCCTGGGCCCTCCGTGGCCCCCGGACGGGCCCCCTCCTGCGGGCTGCTGCTGCTCCTCCCCCCGCTGCTGCTGCTCGGCTGCTGCGGAGCAGAGGAAGGTGAGTTTGTCCCTGATCAGCAGGACTGAACCGAACCAGCCGGCCCGGACCGGCCCAGAACACCTGTCCTCTTTAATGCATTGATATAAAAAAAAAAAGAAAAGAATCTGATTGGTTCCCATGGTAACGACAGCCCCTCCCCCTTTACACGTTCAGGTGATTACACACACACACAGCAGCACAGTGGTTATCTCTGAAGGTTCTGGTTCGATTCCCAGCCTGGGGCCTCCAAAGACATCCTGTCTGTCTGTTTCTGTGATGGACCAGAGACCTGTCCAGAGTGACCCCGCCCTCAGAACCCCCCATGACCCAGGAACAGAAAGAAGATGAATGAATGAACACACACACACACTCTGGTCCAGACTGTCCAGAGTCCAGACCTGATGGTCCAAAGACCAGAACTTTGGCATCATGTCTGGACCTGGTTCAGGAGGAAACAGACTGAGGGGTCCACAAACACACACACTAACTTTATCTGGTGATAAGGTGCATGACGGGGACTCGGATATCACCATGACAACACTGATGGGATGTTTATAAAGGACAGTTGTCTTCTGTCAGTGTGTGTGTGTGTTTGTGTGTAGTTTTTATCTCTAACACACTGAGCTGTAACTGGCTCAGGCTGCGATGCTGATTAGAAATGTGTGTCTGTGTGTCTCTGTGTGTTTACATATAAACTTCCTACAGCTCTGTGGTTGAGCGTCCTTCACTCTCTCTCTCTCTCTCTCTCTCGTGGTTGAGTGTAGCTGTGATGTCATCAGTGCTGTCATCATGGCGGCTGCTCAGGGTAATGCTAACAGCCAGTCTGTGGGATTCAGGCTCCGCCCCCTTTTGACTGCTGAATCTGATGATCCTGATCCAGGAGGGAACCAGACAGACAGACAGAGAGAGAGAGAGAGACAGAGACAGACAGACAGACAGACAGAGAGAGAGAGACAGAGACAGACAGACAGAGAGAGAGACAGACAGACAGACAGACAGACAGACAGAGAGAGAGACAGACAGACAGACAGAGAGAGACAGACAGAGAGAGAGAGACAGAGACAGACAGAGAGAGAGAGACAGACAGACAGACAGAGAGAGAGAGACCGAGACAGACAGAGACAGAGAGAGAGAGAGAGAGACAGACAGACAGACAGACAGAGAGAGAGAGACAGACAGAAACAGACAGTCAGACAGAGACAGACAGACAGAGACAGAGAGAGAGAGAGAGAGACAGACAGACAGACAGAGAGAGAGCGAGAGAGAGACAGACAGACAGACATAGGGACGCACAGAGAATGAAAGACACTCTTTCTGTGTGTTTTGGCTTTTTAGTGTGTGTGTGTGTGTGTGTGTGTGTGTGTGTGTGTAATGGCAGTGTTTGGAGGGAAATCAGTCATTTCATGGTTCTGCTCTGCAGCAGCTCAGGAATGAAGCTTCTCTGTAATTTAGAGACTCAGTTTAAGTGATCTGGACCAGGATCTGGATCTGGACCTGGACCTGATCTGGACCAGGATCTGGATCTGGATCTGGACCTGGACCGGATCTGGACCCAGACAGGTCCAAATATCCCCGTCAGTCAGAGTCAGTTTGACTCCTGCAGGAACGTGTTCAGAGCTGTAAACCCAAACCTGAGACACGTTGAATGTGTGTCAGTCTGACTGTCAGTCTGTCTGACTACCTGTCTGACTCTACCTGTCTGACTACCTGTCTGTCTCTACCTGTCTGACTACCTGTCAGTCTCTACCTGTCTGACTACCTGTCTGACTACCTGTCTGTCTCTCAGAGGTGCTGATGAACACTAAGTTGGAGACGTCTGACCTCCGGTGGACGTCTCATCCAGCTGACGGCTCAGAGGTAAAAAAACAACTTACAGTCTCGATGATCCGATAAAGTCCACAAGAGGACAAAGTGAGATGAGATCTGAGGCGGGAAAACAGGAATCCTGATAACCGCTCCGTCTTCCTGTCTGCAGTGGGAGGAAGTGAGCGGATTGGATGATGAGTCCAACAGCGTGCGGACCTATCAGATTTGTACGCTTAGCAGCTCGACGTCTTATTGGCTGAGGACACGCTGGATCCCTCGAAAGGCGGCGACCGTCCTCCACGTTGAGATCCGGTTGGTTGTTTGTTTATTGATGAATCCAAACAGAGAGGAAGTTTACTGATGGCGTCTCTTCAGGTTCACCATGATGGAGTGTTCCGGTCTGAACCAGCGTCACTGTAAAGAAACCTTCAACCTTTATTACTACCAGTCTGACAGTGACGAGGCCACGCCCACTCACCCGGCCTGGATGGAGAACCCGTACACTAAGGTAGCCACGGTTGCAGCTGATCACCTGCTGCGGCGTGGTGGAGAGCGGCGCTCCAACATCAAGCTGCTGCGCCTTGAGGCTCTGCAGGGGGCGGGGCTCTACCTGGCCTTCCACAGCCAGGGGGCGTGCATGGCGCTGCTGTCCGTACGTGTCTTCTACAGGAAGTGTCCGCCTCTCAGCCGCACCTTCGCCTCCTTCCCTGAAACCATCCCCCACTCCCTGGTGGAGCAGGTAACCATGGAAACAACAGGACCATCTTTTTGTTTAGAAAATGAAAGCATCTTCACTATGTTTCCAAAATAAAGGACTGACAAGTGCTTTGTGTGTGTGTGTCTGCTGCAGGCTCAGGGTGTGTGTGTAGAAAATGCTGTCACGCCACCCGGGGACCAGTCGCGTCCTCCCAGCATGCTTTGTGGTGAGGACGGGCAGTGGGTGGGGCAGCCGACGTCCAGCTGCGCCTGTCGCCCTGGATACGATGCTGGCGACACGGACACACAATGTCGAGGTGAGAATTACACCTGATTGGTTTTTGGATTTTACCAAAGTTTTACCAAAGTAAAATCAAAGTAATTAAGTTTACAAAGTAAAAGCCTTCAGTGTGAACGAGGGGAGAGACTCTGAGCCAATCAGGAGACAGACTGAGATCTGCTGAAAGTTTGGCTGTCGAAGCTTCCTGTTATTCTCTCTGAGGTCAGAGGTCAACAGGATGTGCTGCGGCAGCCGGGGTCGTTCCAGCTTCTGTTGCTGCACAGACCTGCTCTCACACAGGGTGGGGGGGTAGTGGAAAGGTCAAAGGTTAACCTCTGTTGCTTGAGCTCCCTGGGCGTGTGTCTTTGTGTGCATACACTTGGCAGCGGTTAGCGGTGATGACATCATGGCGGCACTTTCCACATCCTGCTGAGGCCAAGGTCACTTCCTGTCAGTGATTGTCTTCCCTCTCTCGGTGATGTTCTTAATCCGGATTCCATCACGGTCCCCTGACAAAGGGGTGTGGTCAGGCTGTGATGTCATCATGATGTCCAGGACTCTGAAAGGCAGAGCGGTCTCTAATGCTAATGCTAACCCTACTTATGTGCAGCTTGTCCTCCGGGTCAGTTTAAGGCGGAGTCAGGACCTGGTGGGTGTAGCTTCTGCCCAGACAACAGCAACACACGGAGCCCAGGCTCCACCTACTGCCCCTGTCACTATGGTTACCATCGAGCTGACTCTGACCCACCGCAGGCAGCCTGCACCCGTAAGACAGACACACACAGATAATGGGCTGATTCTTTAACTGTTTCTTGCCTGACCCTTTGTTGTGTGTTTCTGTGTGTATCTGTGTGTGTCTGTGTGTGTCCCAGGCCCCCCCTCGGCCCCCCGCTCAGTTGTGTGTCAGGTGAACGACACCACAGTGACTCTGGAGTGGAGCGAACCTTTGGACCGCGGTGGGCGAGGAGACCTGACCTACAGAGTCCTGTGCTCCAGCTGTGGGACTGTCACAGCCAAGGTAGACCTGAGACCAGACCGGACCGGACCAGACCGAGACTCTTAGAACAGATCCAGTAGGACCAGTCTGATCCCTCCCCTTGCCCTGCCCCTTTGTTGTCTCCTCAGGGATTGGTCGGTTCCTGCTCTGCATGTGATGACAACATCCTTTATCGTCCAGCACAGCGCGGCCTGACTCAGCGCCGGGTCGTCATCTGGGGACTCCGCCCACACACCAAGTACACCTTCACCGTCCAATCACTGAACGGCGTTTCAGCTCTTAGCCAATCAGAGCCAGCGTCTGAAAGAGTGAACGTCACCACCAGCAGAGACGGTACGGGAGCATCAGCTACATCACCCAGAATGCCTTTCATACCGACGGTCCCTGTGTGGCAACACAAAACAACACAACATGCCGTAGCGCCAACACTCCACACTGTGTAAAAGTTGTTGTTTGTGTGTAGTTCCTCCTCCCGTGTCTGGTCTCAGGACAACAGCAGCTTCAGAGTCCAGTCTGACTTTAAAATGGAACGTTCCAGATCTGCAGAACCACAACCAGATCCTGGACTACCAGATCCGCTACAGCCCCAAGGTACACACACACACACACACACACACACACACACACAGAGGGTGGATTGGTGATGTGATGTCACTGTCCCCAGAATGGCGAGGAGGCGGGTCAATGGCAGTACGTGTCCAGCAGGTCTTCTTCGTTGGTGCTGATGGGGTTGCGGCGGGCGGTTCCATATCAGGTGCAGGTCCGCGCTCGCTCACAAGCGGGATACGGCTCATTTGGCGCCATGAGTGTCTTCAATACGCAGCCCAACGGTACGAGTTCACGTACATCCAGATCTGACACAGGTTCCTCAAAGCTGCCTGTGTCCAGTGCTGATGTCATCTGTTGTCATGGGAACCACACATCCCTCTGATCGGTGAGGACAAATGAAAAAAGCAAACAGGAAGCAGCTGGTTCAGCTTCTCAATCTGTCTGTAGGTGACTCTAAGCTGGTGGTGACGGGGCTGCTGGTCTCTGTGGGGATGCTGCTGCTCATCGCCATGGTGACTGTCATGGTGTACTGTTACCGGTAAGAGAAAGACAGACAGACAGGCAGACAGACAGGATGCTCCCTCCCTGTCCAGAACATTAGAACAGTGTTTTCAGATTCACACTGACTCTTCGAGAAACACCTGTCTGTCTCTCTGTGTGTTGATTTGTCTGTCTCTCTGTGCGTTGACCCGTCTGCCTTTCTCTGTGTTGACCTGTCTGTCTCTCTGTGTAATGACCTGTCTGTCTCTGTGTGTTGACCTGTCAGTCTCTCTGTGTGATGACCTGTCTGTCTCTCTGTGTGATGACCTGTCTGTCTCTCTGTGTGTTGACCCGTCTGCCTCTCTGTGTGTTGATCTGTCTGTCTCTCTGTGCGTGGACCCGTCTGCCTCTCTGTGTGTTGATCTGTCTGTCTCTCTGTGCGTTGACCCGCCTGCCTCTCTGTGTGTTGACCTGTCTGTCTCTCTGTGTGATGACCTGTCTGTCTCTCTGTGTGATGACCTGTCTGTCTCTCTGTGTGATGACCTGTCTGTCTCTCTGTGTTGACCTGTCTGTCTGTCAGGAGGAGGACAGACCCTGAGCTCAGGGAGAAGAGTGGACATTATCCAATGGGACAGAGTGAGTCTTTTTCTTCTGTCTGATTCCAGCTGAGTGATGATGGTGACGATGATGATGATGATGATGATGACGATGATGATGATGATGATGATGATGATGATGATGACGATGATGATGATGATGACGCCGATGATGATGATGATGATGACGATGATGGCGTTCTTGTTGTAGTGACGAAGGTCTACATTGATCCATTTACGTACGAGGACCCAAACGAGGCTGTGAGGGAATTCGCCAAAGAGATTGATGCCTCCTTCGTTAAGATTGAGGAGGTGATTGGAGCAGGTAGGTAGTTCAGGTCCAGGACTGGGTTAGCGGTCCAGAACTGGGTCAGGTCCAGGACTGGGTCAGGTCCAGGACTGGGTTAGCGGTCCAGGACTGGGTTAGTGGTCCAGGACATGAGTTCAACACGCTGACTCTGTTCAGGTGAGTTTGGCGAGGTGTGCCGTGGCCGGCTAAGGATCCCGGGCAGGAAGGAGAACTACGTGGCGATCAAGACCCTGAAGGGCGGCTACACGGAGAAGCAGCGGCGGGACTTCCTGTCTGAGGCGTCCATCATGGGCCAGTTCCAGCACCCCAACATCATCCACCTGGAAGGGGTCATCACGACTTCCTGTCCTGTCATGATCCTCACCGAGTTCATGGAGAACGGCGCTCTGGACAGCTTCCTGAGGGTGAGACAGGCTGTCCCTTCCCCTGTCTCTCTGCTTGTCTGTCAGCTAGCTGACCTGTCTCCCTGCCTGTCTCCCTGCAGGTCAATGATGGACAGTTCGCGTGCCTCCAGCTGGTCGGGATGTTACGTGGAATCGCTGCAGGAATGAAATATCTGTCAGACATGAGCTTCGTCCATCGAGACCTGGCAGCTCGCAATATCCTGGTCAACTCCAACCTGGTCTGTAAGGTGAGACGGTCTGTCAGTCTGTCAGTCTGTGTGTCTGTCTGTCTATCTGTCTGCCAGTCTGTCTGTCAGCCTGTCATTCTGTCTGTCAGCCTGTCAGTCTGTCTGTCAGTCTGTCTGTCAGCCTGTCAGTCTGTCTGTCAGTCTGTCATTCTGTCTGTCAGTCTGTCTGTCTGTCTGTTTATCTGTCTTTCTGTTTGTCTGTTTGTCTGTCAGTCTGTCAGTCTGTCTGTCTGTTTATCTCTCTTTCTGTTTGTCTGTTTATCCGTCAGTCTGTCAGCCTGTCAGTCTGTCTGTCTGTTTATCTGTCAGTCTGTCTGTCAGTCTGTCTGTCTGTTTATCTGTCTTTCTGTTTGTCTGTTTGTCTGTCAGTCTGTCAGCCTGTCAGTCTGTCTGTCTGTTTATCTGTCAGTCTGTCAGTCTGTCTGTCTGTCTGTCTTTTTATCTTTCTGTCTGTCTGTCTGTCTGTCTGCCCACTCTTTTATCTGTCTGCCTGTCTGTCTGTCCTGATATCAGGTATGTTTTGTCTCCAGGTGTCAGACTTTGGACTCAGCAGGTTTCTGACTGAGAACTCTTCTGACCCAACGTACACCAGCTCTCTGGTGAGTCGGTCCAGGTCCAGATCCAGATCCAGATCTAGGTCTGGGTTCAGGTCCAGGTCCAGGTCCTTCAGGGTCTTGTTGTGGCCCACAGCTTTTATTCTGAAGGTGTCTTTTTGCGGTTTCTCAGGGCGGGAAGATTCCAATTCGCTGGACGGCGCCGGAGGCCATCGCCTACAGGTGAGTCTGAGGTCAGGTGTCCCATTACAGTCATTTGATTGGCGGCCATTTAACTGATGACTGATCCCAGGAAGTTCACGTCGGGTAGTGACGCATGGAGTTACGGTATCGTCATGTGGGAGGTGATGTCATATGGAGAGCGGCCATATTGGGACATGAGCAACCAGGATGTAAGGAAAGACACAGGACAGATCAGATCACGAGCTGGACGACGGGACTCTAACCTGTCTGTCTCTCACCTGTCTCACTGTCAGGTGATCAACGCCATCGAGCAGGACTACCGTCTCCCCCCGCCGCCGGACTGCCCCTCCTCCCTGCATGCGCTCATGCTGGACTGTTGGCAGAAGGAACGAGCCAACCGGCCGCGTTTCAGCGATGTGGTGGCAGCGCTCGATAGGCTGATCCGAAACCCCGCCTCCCTGAAGATGACACACCCAGAGGGACAGAGGTGAGGGGGCCTGCCTGTCTCTGTTGTGTCTGTCTCAGTCTGTCTCAATGTCTCATGAGTCGTGTCTCTCAGCTCGTCTCAGCCCCTCCTGGACCATCGGGCCCCTCCCCCTCTGTCCTCCTGTGGGTCGGTGTCCGAGTGGCTGCAGGCCGTGAAGATGGAGCGGTATGAGCAGAACTTCCTGCAGGCCGGATTCACCAGTCTGGACATCGTGTCCCAGCTCAACACGGAGTAAGACGCTGCACATTCACAGGTCGTATGACCTCACTGACACGTGTGTACAGATGACGCCTGTCAGACGACGCTCAGGTTTTAGGAAACGTTTTCCATTCTGATGTCTCGTCTTTGAGACACGTTCAGATCTGTGTTCTCCGTTTCCATAGGGACCTGCTGCGAGTGGGCGTGACCCTCGCCGGCCACCAGAAGAAAATCCTGTCCTCCATCCAAACACTCAGGACACACAAAGCTCCACCCACTCTTTTGTACTGACCAATCACAGCCTAAGCCAGAACTCTCAAAGCACTGAGCCGCACCCACTTTTTAACCACGGAGACCACTCAGCTCACGAAGAACTACTAAAAGCTCCGCCTCCTCATGGTTGGACCAATGAGAGCACTGAGTTGCTGTGAATGAAGAGCAGAGCTGATTCACCTCTGACTCCACCCACCTGTGATTCTGACCAATTAGACTAGTAGACTGAACTGGTCCCCACTCAGGTGAAACCAGCCCAGTCCACGTCTCAGGAAACCAAAGTGCCTCGACCTGATTGGTTGGTTCTCTCCTGGAGATCCTTGAAGAACGTTCCATCCAAATGGCTGACCCTCCAGGTGCTGACATTCCCTGGAAAACTGGGAGACTTTTGTGAAAAACCTTTCAGGGAATATTTTTCAGGGATGACTGAGTCCGCCTCCTGTGGAGTCCACTGATCCTGTTGTTGCTCCTGAACTTTGACCTTTAACCCTCCAGAGCCCAAAAAGGTTCGATGTGTTTCCTCCTTAAACTGATCAGATCTGGATCAGTCCGACTCTCTGACTCCTTCTGCGTGTTTATCCATCCATCCTCATCCTCCATCTTTGATTGTGATGTCTAGAGTCACATCTCTACATCGGACGCTCCTATTGGCTCGGGTGGGTGATGTCACAGCCAATCAGAGTGTCTCCGTCAGAGGCCGAACTGAGACACGTTTGGTGGAGTTTCTCCAAAGGTCACTGAGGCTCCTGATCCCTTTTCAGCTCGATGGTTTCATATTTTAGCACTTTTTCTACCTGATATTCGATCATTATGTTTTTATCATTTTTACACTGCCTTCTTTTTTAAAAAGTAATTTTCCTTTTGTAAAGAAAGAAAAACAAAAATATCGAGGACCAAAGATCAACGTACTGCTGTTTTCACAGCATCTTTAATGTAATATAAACTGCAGTAAAGACCTTTGACCTCTTGTGTCCTTGTCCTGATTTTGGTTAATGATGCTGGTCCCAGGTTTTTCCAGCCCTGCACAGACCAGGTCCTGTCCCAGGGGTTCTCGTTTCCTGACCTGTGGTTGTGTTCTGGATCACAGTCCAGTAAAAGTATCCAAGCTGCGTCTCGTCATCATGTCGGCCCCCGGAGATCCTCCTTCAGCTCCCAGTGAACCGCCGCCGCCACTGCTCATCTGACAGGAATGACTTCCAGATGTTCTGCTGTGAGGAAACGAGTCCTTATGAAGACCAGCTGCTGGACCCGGAGTCCAGAGTCCCGTGTGTGTCTGTGTGTAATGTATGGGAAGGAACACATTGATGTTATTTCAATTTAATGAGCACATTGTTGGCAGAGGAATGAAAAAAGGTTTGTGTTTCATCTGAGAGCCGAGTGTGTGTCTGTGTGTGTTTAATGTACATTTTCCTGAGCTTTTAGTCGCCCTCCTGTTTTGTGTCTCTCTCTCTCCAAGATGATCAACACTGACAGCTCTGAAGTGCCTGAATACCTGAATGTGTGTGTGTGTGTGACCTCCTGACCTCCAACATACCACGGGATCCTGAGGCCCCTGAAATCTTACACAACCTAATTTCTCTGAATCTCCTGAAGGTCTTGGAGCTGAAGTGGTTCTCCTGAAAACCCCCTGAAGACCCAAGAGATCAGGTCTCCCTGCTGCCTCCTGGCTTCTGTTCCAGTCGGAGGTGACTCAGAGTAGCTTCCTGTCTGTGCGGGCAGCTCAGTCCACAGTGATTCCTCACATCTCTCCTGTGAAGGTCACGTTTGTGTCCGCTGAGCTGAGCTGTTAACGTTAATTCTCCTCTCAGCCTTCAAACCTCCTGAAGTCACCTTCAAACTTTTCAACAAGTCCAGTCTGCACACACAAACTTAGCCTGTTGCCATGGTAATTATCATACCTGTCAATAAAAAAGTGACATGCTGAGACCTCACACACTCTGGAAGGGATTCAGACCCCGCCCTCGTCTGTGTCATCTCCGTGGTAACAGGCAGCAAGGTGAGACCCTGATGTGGCCTCTGACTTCTCCCTCCAATAGGAAAAGGGCGGAGGAGGCTCCACTTCCTCTTCCTGTACGCTCCTCCCACTCGCCACATTCCAGCTGTCGTTCAGCGAGGAAGTGATGTTGTTAGCTGTCTCCTGCAGACGCTGAGCCCACCTGGTCTGGTCTCTTTATCTTCATCACCTCCTCTTCCTTCTGTCACACGCTCCTCCGTCAGTGATGGAGGAAGAGGTGACCCTACACACAGTGGCTGCTTCGTCCATGTCTGTCTCATGCCTCTTTCTGGTTTGACCTTTGACATCCGGGACGAGTTAAAGCAGTATTGACAGAAGACAGACACACGTTTGGGTGGGTAGGGAATCAAACCTGTGACCTATACACTCGACTGGACCGTGTAATCAGTATCAGCTATCAGTCAGTCAGCGTGTTCAACAAAGTCAAAGCATTATGGGAAACAGTCTGTCTTCAAACTGTCTGGAGTTATAAAGGTAAAGATTCAGTGTCACATAAAGTCAGTTTATTCTGAAAAAAACAAAATCCCTGTGAGGCCATCAAACATAAAACAATGAAAGACTTATTTTGAAAAGACAAACCATTCACTTCCTGCTAGCATCCAATCAGTGTCCATGAGCCGTGATTCACTTTGGTTTGTCTTGATGCGTCTCCGTCGACCAACCACATCTACCCTGCTGTCCAATCATATTCTCCTCTGCGATATGATGTCATCAGATAGTCATTAACCAGACTCAACTTTCCAGCCAATCAGCTGCAAGTTTAAAATAAAACAAACAAAAAAAAATCCCATATGTGTTTGTTGTCCTCCCTCCAGATATTGCCAAGGCTGTTGCCTTGGAAACAAGGAGGCTGCACCACATCCTGTCAAGTGATCTCACTTCCTCTGGGCGGAGCCTTTGTGAAACAGGTAGATCGGCCGCTGGTTACCTGGAAACGAACAAACCATCATTAGAAATCCTGTGGAATCATAACTACAACTCCCAGCATGCATAGCTGGAGGCTCCTGCTGTGACATGATTTCTACCAAAATGTCTGTGTACCTGTGTGTCGAGCTCTGTTAACCTGTGTGTGTAGAGCTGTGTGTAGAGCTGTGTGTACCTGTGTGCACCTGTGTGTGTAGAGCTGTGTGTAGAGCTGTGTGTACCTGTGTGCAGAGCTGTGTGTACCTGTGTGTAGAGCTGTGTGTAGAGCTGTGTGTACCTGTGTGTACCTGTGTGTGTAGAGCTGTGTGTACCTGTGTGTAGAGCTGTGTGTAGAGCTGTGTGTACCTGTGTGCAGAGCTGTGTGTACCTGTGTGTAGAGCTGTGTGTAGAGCTGTGTGTACCTGTGTGTACCTGTGTGTGTAGATCTGTGTGTAGAGCTGTGTGTACCTGTGTGTAGAGCTGTGTGCACCTGTGTGTGTAGAGCTGTGTGTAGAGCTGTGTGTACCTGTGTGTGTAGAGCTGTGTGTAGAGCTGTGTGTAGAGCTGTGTGTACCTGTGTGTAGAGCTGTGTGTACCTGTGTGTAGAGCTTAGTGTACCTGTGTGTGTAGAGCTGTGTGTAGAGCTGTGTGTACCTGTGTGCACCTCTGTGTGTAGAGCTGTGTGCACCTGTGTGTGCAGAGCTGTGTGTACCTGTGTGTAGAGCTGTGTGTAGAGCTGTGTGTACCTGTGTGTACCTGTGTGTGTAGATCTGTGTGTAGAGCTGTGTGTACCTGTGTGTAGAGCTGTGTGCACCTGTGTGTGTAGAGCTGTGTGTAGAGCTGTGTGTACCTGTGTGCACCTCTGTGTGTAGAGCTGTGTGCACCTGTGTGTGTAGAGCTGTGTGTAGAGCTGTGTGTAGAGCTGTGTGTACCTGTGTGTGTAGAGCTGTGTGTAGAGCTTAGTGTACCTGTGTGCACCTGTGTGTGTTCCTGTGTGTAGAGCTGTGTGTAGAGCTGTGTGTACCTGTGTGCAGAGCTGTGTGTACCTGTGTGTGTTAGCAGTCTGTAGGAGGTGAAGCCAACACTCTCAGTCAGGTAGGAGGTGAAATGTTCCGGTCTCATCCTCAGATTTCTGTAGTTGTGACATGTTATCTCCTTGGAAACACAAATACGAGAGTTAAAGTGAGGCTGCAGTGTGTCTTTGTGTGTACCTGTGCGTGTCTGTGTGTGTTACCGAGGCTCTCTTGCTGTGGCTGTAGCTGCTCCATGGCTGTGGCTCTAAGATGAATAATCCGCCTGACGATAGGCTCTGATAGGCTCGTTTGAACAGCCTGACCACGCCCCCATCACCTGCCTGCAGCTGCACCCATTTGGTCATGCCCAGACATATGATGACATCATACTGTCCCTGTCCTGGCCACACCTCCTTCTCTGAGATATAGTCGCCCTGTGGGAGGAGTCAGAGCCGTGATGTCGGCAGGTAGACAATCTATGTGGACACCTGGAGCGAGACTCACCTGGATGAAGGTGATGTTGTTGGGGAACCTGCCGCAGCAGGAGGAGGGGGGGAGGAGCAGAGGGGGAGCAGAGACCGGACCACGACTCACCCTGAAGGACAGGGGGAAGGGGGGGAGGGGGGACTCCATCATCACCTGCTGTTCCTCGTCTCCTGGGGGCACCCTCCATTTCCTCTCCTTTATCACGAGGTCATGTGACAGGAAGTGCCTGATGTTTTCTTTTGCAGCATGGACCAATCGTCTGTCTAACTCCACCCCCAGGATGTGGGCGGGGTCAAACCTCCTGGCAATGCTCAGTGTCACGTGACCAGTGCCAGAGCCCACATCCAGCACCGTCTTGTCTTTGAACCACTCTGCTTCCAGGAGGCGGAGCCTTAGGTCATCCTCTGTGCCCACCCGCCCCTGCCACCTGTCACCGTAGAAACCGTGGTAGCCATAGTAACGGCTGTAGTTGCCAAACTGGTAACGGTGTTTGTCTTTCTTCTTCTCTGCTAACTTAGAGGAGCCAGAATATGGTCGTCCACACCTACAGAGGACAGCAGGAGTCAGCTTTCATGATGTCCAATCAGATTACAGCATTTAAAGACATGATTCTGTATGTTCAAAGGAAATGACCTTGATTAAGCTCAGGTGAGACACTCACCTCCCGGCTTTAGCCCCGCCCAATAGCGGTGTGTGGAATTTGGCTGTCTGAATTGTGGATATTATGGTGAGGTTTGCTGTGACGTCCGTTAACCTTGTTGAGGTTGTGCGTCGCCGTCTACGCTGACGACCATCACCCTGGCCCCCCAGTTTGTGGGCGTGGCCTGGCAGAGGGTGGGTGTGTCTCCTGGGGAGTAGGGGAGGCGGAGCTACATCATCACGACAGGTGATAGCTGTGTTGAGTTCACAGGGAAGAGGAGATGCAGACACACTGCTTTCTCTGGTCAACAGAGGAACTGCAGACAAATATCAGTTCACTGATGTTATTGATGTTCAGTTAATTAACAGGTTACTGAAGTTTTAATAACTTATTAAAGGTGGTCATTATCAGATTATTAATGTGATCAATGCTGTCATCATAATAATGAATCTGGTCTGATCAGGTGTTCTCACCTGTCAGTCCAGCTGCGGAGGGAAACAGTCTTGCTGGTATCACCTCCTTTTCTCCGTCAGCTCCTCCCCCATGGTGTCTGTTCCTGTGTCTCCTCCTGGACTTCAGGGGAGACAGCAGGACTCCGCCTTTCCCTTTGCTGCCGGCACCCCCACCTCCCTTCAAGTTGAGGGGGTCAGTTATGTCCCGGGGAACGAGGATCTCTACAGGGTCTCCCCCCCGCAATGGCAGGGGTGAGCTCTTTGGTGTTTCCTGATTGGTGGCTCTGAAGGGAAAAGGGGAGTTTAACAGTGAGACTGAGAACAACAACAACAAACAAAACAAATAAAAGAATGCACAACCATCGTCACACAATCATTACAGTCCTCACACCTGTTCACGTCCTCATCCAATAGCGAGTTGAGGTTCAGTGGGTCGAAAATGTTCCCGCCTAACAGAAAGTGACTCGGCAGCACAGACTCTGATTGGCTGTCACTGTTGGCACGGCGACGGCGTTTCAGCCCCTTGATGCCGATGCCCATGGAATAACGCCTCTTTCCGGTTCGCTGAGCAGAGGGCGGGGCTCTGGAGGGAGGGGGCTGGCTGTTGCCTGGAGAGTGGAACCCACTTTTTGGACACAGGAGGCGGGTCTTTGCCAGCTGCGACTGCTCTGATAGGGTGATGGTGGCAGGGAAAGCGGGGCTGGCTTTGATGGGCGTCTCTTTGTTCAATGATGTTCTTATCATCTTCCACCTGGTCAAGCCAACCAATCACAATGCTCTGCAGAGACAGGGGGAGGGGCTGACTGATTGTAGCATCAGTCAGAGGTGAACATTCAGCTACACAGAAAATAATCAATAATCGCATCAATCGACGAGTCAGAACCAGCTCCACACGGACCGCTCAGACCCGATCCAGTCAGAACCAGCTCCACATGGACCGGGTGTGCGCACACTGGACGGGTCAGGAGGTGCGGAACTTTGCTGCGGTTTCTTATTGGTCCAAGGAGACAGGTGGAGGGCGGGGTCACCTGGTCTGCTCAGGTGTGTACACCGACCTGTGGCATTAGTGTGACATCACTCACCGGCCGTCAGGATCCCGCTCTGGGCCGTCTGCTGTTCAGCTCTTCGCCTCCAGTTTTATCACAGTGTGTGTGTGTGTGACAGAAATAGACCTGTGTGTGTCTGTTTAACTTCCGCTCCCCCTTCACTCTGAAACTATATTAGCCCCGCCCCTTTAGAAGAATCCGCCAATCCCGGAGCGCCGTCATGAATAATTCAGAGCGGCCTGAACAAATTAGCAGGTAAACAGTTAGCGTCTGTAGCTAACATCGGCTAAAGGACAGGAAGCAGCTAGCATGGAGCTAACACACAAACTAACGCCCCCGAAAAAAAAAAAATACCGCGAAAACCTGCGCCGTGTGTGAGAACAAGCCCGCGCCGATCTGCTCGTGCACGTATCAGAGTGCGTGTGAGTGTGCGCGCTGATGAGCCATGACTTCATCAGTTTCACTGCGGCTAGCTGCTAACTGCTAGCTCCACAACACGACCCCGTGTTTTTATAGGCCAGCCGAGGGCCCGCGTGAGCGACCGGAGAGCCAACCAATCGACTGCCGACCTGAACATCCGCCTCTCCCGCCTCTCGACCAATCAGACTGGAGCATTACCTGAGCGGTGCCTGACGGGAAACAGCGGCAGAAGTCAGCTCGACATCAAGTACAGAACAAATAAACATGAAAATAAAACTAAATATTTCACAACAGCAGTTAAAGTGCTGAGTGGAGGAGAGATTTCATTTCAAAGGAAACTTAGTGGTGAATACATTTTGTACTGAAAATAATACATTCTGAGCAAAGTCTGAAAAAAATCTTACCTCCAACTTTGCTTAAATGAAGTTTTTAAAGAAGGGCTAACGTACATTTTCTCCATGTATGCATGATGAATATGATTTTTACCCATGAATAAGATAGTATTGAATATATGTGAAGCTGAAGTGGACAGATTATCCATGTAATAAACAATTATATTTAATTCAAAGGATGGAATATCATTGATTTAAGTTATCCCCAATTAGTTATATCTGAGCAAAAAGAATGAGAAACAGGACATAGAAAAAACATGTTCCAGAGTTCGTTATTGCAGAAGGAACACAGGTCCACCTTTTTTTTTTAGAAAGTGTGATACAGGATAAATCTTATTTATGATTTTGAAGTGTGATTCTTTAATCTTTAATAATCTTATTGTTACACTTTTGATCCATCAGATTACTTTCTCCAATATAAAAAGATTTGTAAGTGCTGACAAACAATTGTTGGATACTAAAAAAATCTTCATCAAGTTTTTCAAGGGAAAACGAATCACATTACATATTTTTTCAAATTCCCTCTAAGGTTTTTCTAACTATACTATCAAAAATTGATTACCTGTTGACAGGCATTACTCTGTTTTTCCACACAGTTAATGTAAATACCATTTTAGAAAAGATTTAGAAATGAGACAGTTTAATGGGGATCCTGTTTACATCACAATTACATTTTAAACACAATCTAAACCTCCTGTTTGCTTAAACAACAACCTCGGAACATGAAACTGAGTTTGGCAGGACAGGCTGGATTTTATCCAGTTTAACCTAATGGAGACATTCTAATGTAAGGAGCTTTGTTCCTCCACAAGAACTGAAAGATAATTGAATTGGCTTATTAATATTTTTTGAGGAAATATACACAGACTGGCAGGGACCATCTTGGAAATACCTTCTGTTTCAGACAAAATGACTCTGCCAAAGACAGTTAGATCTGTAATTAGCCAGTGACTTAAGGAGTTCTTCATACCTAAAATACGTTCAGAAATATTTGTGACTTTTTCTGACATCCTGCCTCGTTCAACCTCACAAAGAGTGGGAACTCCCAGCATGCTTGGAAGCACTTTCTGACGTTCTCAAGAAAACACGACAGGAAGTGACAGGAAGTGACAGGAAGTGTCAGCGCTGGAGGCGGAGTCACCAGATAAATATACCGTTTATAACCCAGCAGCAGAAAATCATGAGTTCATCATGTGTTCATCAGTTTATCGATGATAATGATGAAGATGAAGATGTGCAGAAGCACTTTTATTGGTCCTCATTGACCTTCAAGACTCAGTTTCTTTTTTAATTGAGCCCAACAGCATTATCCAACCACGAGGTCTGAACCCTGGAGTGGGCGGGGCTTCAGTAATCTGAGTGGATTAATGGGAGGGATTAGGACTGCATTACCCAGCATGCCATGGGTGTTTGTAAAATCCCTAAGAGGATTTCTGTGGATCAGACAGAGACAAAATGCCGCTGAAAAGAGAAGGTAAGACTTTGTTACCTGATCTCACGGTTTCACAGCTCTGTGTGTCTGTTTGTGTTCTTGAGTGCACCTGTTTATGTGTGTTTGTGTATCTGTGTTCGTCTGTGTTTGTTTGTTTGTGTGTCTGCATGTGTGTAATGCGGTCTATTAAGAATGATTAGAGTCCTTGTGACTTCACAGATAATCAAAATGATTGATAACTGATTAATCTGATCCATCTTCACTGTTAGCATGTTACAGCTTCACTGTTAGCATGTTACATCCTCACTGTTAGCATGTTACATCCTCACTGTTAGCATGTTACATCCTCACTGTTAGCATGTTACAGCTTCACTGTTAGCATGTTACATCCTCACTGTTAGCATGTTACATCCTTACTGTTAGCATGTTACAGCTTCACTGTTAGCATGTTACATCCTCACTGTTAGCATGTTACAGCTTCACTGTTAGCATGTTACATCCTCACTGTTAGCATGTTACATCCTTACTGTTAGCATGTTACAGCTTCACTGTTAGCATGTTACAGCTTCACTGTTAGCATGTTACATCCTTACTTTTAGCATGTTACAGCTTCACTGTTAGCATGTTACATCCTTACTTTTAGCATGTTACAGCTTCACTGTTAAAGTTAAATAGATGGAGTCTTCGGAGCACATCAGTCCATCAGACTCCAGTCCAATCCAGTCCAGCAGAATCCAGTCCAGTCTTTTATCTGCCTCCACAGACACTGAGCGCGCTCTGCAGGTGATGGAGGCCTGTCAGGTTGGAGCAGCCGAAGGGGTCAAAGGCTGTGCAGAGAAACTGCTCCACATTTTTCAGAGTGACTTGTTCCAGGCTCTGCTGGGTAACAAAAAAAAAACAACAAAAAAACCACACACACTATAGAGCTTAACAATTCCATGTATTTTCAAAATTGGAAACTTTTCATGGAAATGAACGACTATAAGAGAAAAAACAGGAAGAAACTTTCAGATTTATAGGTTAGCCTTGAACAGCGAATTTAAATATAGCTGGAGAAACAAATTTTTTATTTATTGCAGGTACATTTGAATATCTCTGCTTTCCTCACTCGCATGTACATCATATTTTCAGGAATTAACAGGAATAAACTGGCATTTTTCTAAATTGTATGTTTGCCTGAAATAGGAACTTAAAAGTATTGGAAAAAGAAAACATCTTCTAGAATGATTTAGTTGAAACTTTCAGATTTGATCCAAATTCACTTTACTTTCAGCCCTGTATTGTGGATTCCTCCATCACAAGCAGAGACAGTTTGTAGAAGAAAATGACCTTAATATGATTACAGGGATACACACATTTGATTTATAGTTTTAATGTTTAATTACCAAAGTCCAGCTAGCTGGTTAATTAGACATGCCAGCTAACCAGCTCACTGATATTTGACCACTGAAGGAGTGATGCTGTTTCTTCTGCCAGCTGATGGCCGGTTCTCTTCAACAAAAAGAATGTCTATTCATCTTTTCACCATCTGTTTCTGTTCATTAATCCAACGTCCGCTGTTCAATCCTTTTAAAAACTTTTCTAACTGTTTATCAAACTAGTTATATGTCTGTGTATGACCTTTTCTTTGAGCTTTTACAATCCTTTTTTAAATTGATTCCAAAAATTTAACACTCAAGATTTCTCAAATTCATGAGCCAAAATTCACATGGAAAGAAATATTTCACCCATTTGAAACCACCCACACACAAACACTCAATCCCATCCAATGTTAATCTGGTCCTAATGATGTCAGAGTGACATCAAAGAGCCTCAAGGTCACTGATTGGACACGGCGTGGAGTAGAAATGATTCTGTGTTGTGATTGGTTGCTCTCACAGCAGATTTGATGTTTCACTATAAAACTGACCAAAACAACAACAACATATGATCAGTGGCACGATTGATTTCTGATAGACTGATCAATAGTGATTATCTGTGTGTGTGTGTGTGTGTGTGTGTGTGTGTGTAGACATCCAGGAGTTCTATGAGCTGACTGTGTGTGAGAACCAGACGTCAACAAGTCGACCACACACACCTGGACAGGTAACTGTCTCTCACACACATATCACTGTTACCAAGCAACAGCTGCAGCAGCATTACCGGGGCAACAGCTGCATAACACCATGGCAACAGGACCCCCTCCCCCGTCATCAACCAGCGAGTGACTCAAGGAGGTGTACACCCCTCCCCCCTCCAAAAACCACCAGTCTTCCTTCTTTATCTCTCTCTCTCTGTCTGTCTCTCTGTCTCTCTCTCTCTCTCGCTCGCTCGCTCGCTCGGTGCTCACAGACAGAGAAGAAGCAGGAGAGCGGGCGACGGAGGGAGGATAGACAGATAGACAAACGAGTGGGGGGGTGGGGGGGGAGAGATCGAGCATGAGTGTGTGAATGAGTGTGGAAATGTGTGTGTGAGTGTGTGTGTGTGGATATGGACTGCCTCTGCATTGTCACCACCAAGGTAAGAGCAGACCGCCCGCATGCATCCGCTAAAACACACACACACACACACACACACACACACACGTGTCCTGTGTGTGCCAGCTGTGTCCCCATAAACCTCTGTTGGTGTTCTTGTGTGTAAACTTGCAGCCTCCGTCATCTTTTCATTCACTGATCTCTGTTCACGTGTGTTAGCGTCACATTAGCATGTAGCTCCAGCTGACTGCAGCTTGTTGCTAGCTGTTAGCTGAATCCAGCACACAGAGACAGATCGTCTCAGGTCTCAGGCACCGGAAACATCAGCTTCAGCTCAGGTTAGCACAAACACGGGAAAATGTCGACCACAGAGCAACAGGTCATGTCTCATCCTGGGGAAGTGCACTGTCACCCCGACCGGCTCCTCATGACCAGACAGGTGGAGGGCTGGCACAGAGCTGGGGCCCCAATCTGGAGCCCAATCTGGAGCCAAAGAGGCTGCTCCTGGTCGGGATTATCAGGCATTCAGCCTCCAACCAGCTGCAGAGAGGAAGAGCACACCGGGGGGAGATTGGAGTTCGCTGGATGTAGGAACTTTTTCCTGCCTTTAAACTTTTTTCTCACGTGTGTCCTAAATCTCCTCAGTCAGTCCATCTAAGATAAGATAAGATAAGATAAGATAGACTTTATTAATCCCTTGGGAGGTCTCCGTCAGGGAAATTGTTGTTCCAGCAGGTACAGCACCGACAAGAACTGTCTCTCTTTGGTTCCCTTCACGGCCCTCTGAAGTCCATCCTTCTATTTCTGTTCCATCAAAGATAGATGCTTCTATCTCTAGATAAACAGTACTGATAATAAACACACAGACACACAGACACACACACACACACACACACACACACACACACACACACACACACACACACTGTTTGATAAAACTGAACCAGTCCAGTCACATCAGACCAGTTCAAGTGGTGGACCAGATTTAGTCCAGTGGACTCCAGTCCACCTGAGACCTTTCTAGAGGATGTCAGAAGTCAGAGCTGGTTAACTGTCTGACGGTGGGTTCAGAGGTCAAAGGTCAGTCAGACAGATGACCTGGTCTAAATGTCAGAGGTCACGTCCTTCTGTCCATCTCTCTCTTTATGAATCAAGGCTGACTCCTCCTCTGTCCACTGATGTCAGTTGCTAAGCAACGGACGTTCTTGAGGCCTTCTTGTTACTATAGCAACCGCATCACTGACCTGTCGCTCTTCTTCGTTGTCTTTTCCCCCTTTTTATCTCTGTTTTACACTTCCTTCCTTCCTTCCTTCCTTCCCTCCCTCCTTGTGTGACGGAGGTTGTTTGGTTAAATTAAGTGTCAGTTGTGTGATGAGGAAAAATCTTTTTGAATGTGAGATAACGGCTAATGCTAACACCATCAGTGTGTCTTTGCAGAAGTATCGTTACCAAGACGATGAGACTCCGCCTGTCGACCCCAGCCCCGGTCACGTGACCCACGGAGGCAGCACCGAGCTGAGCCACACACACCTGGACGGATACACACACCCAGCAGCACTCACTGTACGTACACACACACAGACACACACACATACGTGGGCGGTCCTTGCCCACTCTGGGTTTTTTTTTTTTTTTTGTTCAGTCGTCACCATGGCAACAGTCCGAATTCTAGGAGGTGTTGCCATGGCATCTGCTGTCTCTCTCTCGGGGCATAGTGACGTCACATAGGGGAGGGGATTCCTTGAGAGAGTGATAAAGCGAGGCAAAGATAGAGCGGAAGAGAGAGAGGGAAGAGAGAGGTTGATGTGAACGGAGGTGGGGAGCAGAGAGAGAGAGCGGAGGAGTCTGTCCTCTCTCTCTTCTTTCCTTTCCATCTCTTCGTCCGGAGGACTCTCGTCGTTCGTCCCCCCCCTGGGTGAGTGGGGGGCGGAAGAGCCGAGCTGAGTGGAGCCGAGCAGTGAGTCCGGACCGTTTAGTGCTGAAGAGGACGCTGCTCCTCCTCCTCTTCCATCTCCTCCTCCTCTCCTCCATCTCCTCCGGCTCGTTAATTATTCAGTCTTTATGTAACGGCCGTGATGTTTGTGTCGGTGTGGTACGCCAAGAAGATGGGCCGAAGATTCATCAACAATGTGAGGAGAGCGAAGCGCCACCGGCAGAGGATGATGGTAGGAGGGGGTCTGACCTCAGTTAGCTTCATTAGCTTCATTAGCTTCAGTTAGCAGGCAGACAGACAGGCAGACAGACAGGCAGACAGACAGGCAGACAGACAGGGAGCTGTCCGGGGAAATGAGCTTTAATTAATTCACTCTAACTCTCTCTCTCATTATATAACTGTGCTGAAGCTCGCTCCTCCAGATTCTCCAGAGACAGAATGAAGTGAACTGTAATGACAGCTGCTGAGACAGACAGACAGGTGGAGACAGACAGGAAGAGACAGACAGGAGACAGATAGGAGGAGACAGACAGGAGACAGGTAGGAGGAGACAGACAGGAGACAGGTAGGAGGAGACAGACAAGAGACAGACAAGAGGAGACAGACAGTAAGAGACAGGAGGAGACAGACAGGTGGAGACAGATAGGAGGAGACAGACAGGAGACAGGTAGGAAGAGACAGACAGGAGACAGACAGGAGGAGACAGACAAGAGACAGACAGGAGACAGACAGGAGACAGACAGTAAGAGACAGGAGGAGACAGACAGTAAGAGACAGATAGGAGGAGACAGACAGGAGACAGACAAGAGACAGACAGGTGGAGACAGGAAGAGATAGGAGGAGACAGACAGTAAGAGACAGACAGGAAGCACCAAAGACCAGGTTGTGTCACATGTTGTGCGTCAGGTGCTTGTTGTCTTTGTGTTGGTGGAAACAAACGCGGTTTGTCTCTGCAGGAAGTGATGTAATAACTGTAAGTTAGTGCTCTGTGACTGGGATGAGAGGTTGGTCGCTATAGCTACAGTTACAGTTACCAAGGTAACTGGCCCCCAAGGGCTCCACAGCTGTTACCATGGAGTTACCGTGGAAACGAGCAGTTGGATGTGATTTAACCCTTTCTTCCTGTGTGTGTCTTCACAGATGAACGGCTCAGAGGGAGAACTGGAGTACGAAGAGATCACACTGGAGAGGGTGAGAACACACAAACACACACAGACACACAAACATCCGGTCAGCCAGCTTTAACGTCTCAGACTTCCACAGACCATCAAAGAACCTAAAGGGTCTACAGAAGGTTCTGCTGTCTGATTCATATTTAATAATTCAAAGAGATTTAGTAGACCCTTCAGTAGAACCTTCAGTAGAACCTTCAGTAGAACCTTCGGTAGACCCTTCAGTAGAACCTTCAGTAGACCCTTTAGTAGAACCTTCAGCAGACCCTTCAGTAGGCCCTTCAGTAGAACCTTCGGTAGACCCTTCAGTAGAACCTTCAGTAGACCCTTTAGTAGAACCTTCAGTAGATCCTTCAGTAGAACCTTCAGTAGACCCTTTAGTAGAACCTTCAGTAGACCCTTCAGTAGGACCTTCAGTAGACCCTTTAGTAGAACCTTCAACAGACCCTTCAGTAGACCCTTCAGTAGACCCTTCAGTAGAACCTTCAGCAGACCCTCCAGTAGAACCTTCAGTAGGCCCTTCAGTAGAACCTTCAGTAGACCCTCCAGTAGAACCTTCAGTAGGCCCTTCAGTAGGCCCTTCAGTAGAACCTTCAGTAGCCCCTTCAGTAGACCCTTCAGTAGGCCCTTCAGTAGAACCTTCAGTAGAACCTTCAGTAGACCCTTCAGTAGAACCTTCAGTAGACCCTTCAGTAGAACCTTCAGTAGACCCTTCAGTAGGACCCTCAGTAGACCCTTCAGTAGACCCTTCAGTAGAACCTTCAGCAGACCCTTCAGTAGGACCCTCAGTAGACCCTTCAGTAGACCCTTCAGTAGACCCGTCAGCAGACCCTTCAGTAGGCCCTTCAGTAGAACCTTCAGTAGAACCTTCAGCAGACCCTTCAGTAGAACCTTCAGTAGACCCTTCAGTAGGCCCTTCAGTAGAACCTTCAGTAGAACCTTCAGTAGACCCGTCAGCAGACCCTTCAGTAGGCCCTTCAGTAGAACCTTCAGTAGAACCTTCAGTAGAACCCCGTGGTATTGTGTTTGGAGGGTTTCTCAGGAGAACTGTCTGTCTCCAGGGGAACTCTGGTCTGGGCTTCAGTATCGCAGGAGGAACCGATAATCCTCACATCGGAGATGACCCGTCCATCTTCATCACCAAGATCATCCCTGGAGGAGCAGCATCACAGGACGGACGGCTGAGGTACACAACAACAGCACCGCTCTCTGAGTGAATGTGGAGTCGGATCGGTGTTTGAGGTTTTTCTACCTTTTTCTTTTTCTTTCCCCTGGTTGTTGTTGGTTTGTTTTGGGGGCCGGTGGGGCGGGATGCTCGTGGTGGAGGGTTGTGTGGAGTTGGTCCGGCAGCAGATACTGTGTGCCCGACAGGCCGATAAGTGACGTCAGCTCATTGGCTGTGGACAGTGGTCCGATTTCTATTGACCGGGAAAAGGGGCAGGTGGTGGAGCTGGAGGGTCCTGCTGGACTTCAGTGCTTGTTGCTGACCGACTTCCATGATGCTGCCAAACTTCTCCCGGATTTTAAAGAGTGTTCCGGACCTCAACGTGGACTGGCTGACTCTGGAGGTGTTTCCATGGAGGACGTGTCAGGAGAGTCTGTGTACCAGGTTATGGTGAAGACAGCAGGGTTGAGCCGGATACGAGTTCGAGTGTTATACGAGTAATATGAGTCAACATCTGTCAGACGGAGTGTGTGTGTGTGTGTGTGTGTGTGTGTGTGTGTGTGTGTGTGTGTGTGTGTGTGTGTGTGTGTGTGCGTCCTGTGATAGGCTCGTCACAGACCCCCCCCCCCCCCAAGCAGCTCCGGTCGTTTGCTCGTTTCTGTGGAGTATTTCTTCTTCAGCACGCTCAGACCTCCAAGTGGATTATCAGCAGAGTCAGTCCATGAGTCACAGAGGCCGTGCTGCATGCAGCCACGCTGTTTCAGTTTTTTTCAGGTCGGCTGGCTCCTCCTACCTCGGTGTGGTACAAATTAAAGTGTAAATAAAAATATATTGAGGCGTACAATAAATATAGTAACTTCTGACCAACCCATATCAATTTCAGGCTTAAAACTACAACTTCCAGTTTAAGCTCCGCCCCTTCCGAGCATGGATACAGATTAAGATAGTGGTGTTTTCGTTGAAAGGGCCCAGCGACGCCCCCTGGAGGACTTTCCTGGTGAGGCCGGCCGGAGGACTCTGTTTGAACCTCCTGACAAAGAGACTCGAGGACCTGAGGAGGATTTCAGCCGTGAACGAGTCGGTGCAGCAGAGCCGTCTCTTTTGCTGCCACTGTTTTTATGAATGTCAACGAATCAGACCTCTGTTTGGACGGCTGGAGACGTTTTTATCTGCGGTTTTAAATACACTCGCCAACAGAAAGACTTTCTGTGAGGACAGGTCAAGATGGCGGTGCGGAGGAGGAGCTGAATGTTTTTTTTAAGATATGGTGAAGTTCAGCTTTTACAGAGCAGCTCAGGACCTGCAGAGGTTCAGCTGTCTGTCTGACTCTGACTGGCTGCCTGTCTGTCTGAATGACTGACTGTCTGTCTTACTTTCTGTCTCTGTCTGTCTCACTTTCTGTCTCTATCTCTGTCTGTCTCACTCTCTGTCTCTGTCTGTCCCACTGTCTGTCTCTGTCTCTTTCTCTGTCTGTCCCACTTTCTGTCTCTGTCTGTCCCACTTTCTGTCTCTGTCCGTCTCACTTTCTGTCTCTGTCTGTCTCACTTTCTGACTCTCTGTCTCTGTCTCCAGGGTGAATGACAGCATCGTCTTTGTTAACGAAGTGGATGTCCGTGAAGTCACTCACTCGGTTGCGGTGGAGGCTCTAAAGGAGGCGGGGCCTGTTGTCAGGCTGTACGTCCTGCGGCGACGCCCACCGAGTGAACGCATCACGCAGATCAAACTGGTGAAAGGACCTAAAGGTAGGAAAGGAGGGGAGGAAAGGAGGTGAGGAAAGGAGGGGAGGAAAGGAGGAGGGAGGGAGGAGGGAGGGAGGAGGGACGGATTGGAGGAAAAGAAGGCGTCTCCTTTTGTTTCTTAAATTTATTATCAAGTGAATCAATCAAAGACTTTATCATCATCTACGAGCTGCAGTCAGACTCAGTTCTGGACTCAGTTCTAGACCCAGTTCTGGATTCAGTTCTGGACTCAGATCTAGATTCAGTTCTGGACTCAGATCTGGATCAGTTCTGGGCTCAATAAACAGTTTTATCGGACCAGTTTCTCTGGTTCTGGTTTCTGTGGCAAGCCAGTCCGTCTGGGGTCATCAGATCCTTTTTCACATCATCTGTGATCAGATTCAGGTGAACCCGGTTCCTTAAAGCGGTCTTGTGTTGCTGGTCCAGGTCTCGGCTTCAGTATAGCAGGCGGTGTGGGGAACCAACACGTTCCTGGAGACAACAGCATCTACGTGACGAAGATCATCGAGGGCGGGGCGGCGCATCGTGACAGGCGGCTGCAGATTGGGGACAAAATACTGGCTGTACGTGAACTCACACTGTTTCCTGGTTCTCTGGGTCCTGGTCTAACCTTAGCTCCGCCCCCAGGTGAACCGCGTGTCCCTGGAGGACATCCTGCATGAAGACGCCGTGTCGGCCCTGAAGAACACGGGGGAGGTGGTCTACCTGAAAGTGGCCACGCCCACCACGCAGTACATCCACCCTGCAGATCGATACAGCCCCCCAGACCTCACCAGCTGTACGTAGACCTGCTGCTTTTAACACCTGGACCAGGTGTCCAGTCAAACCGGGTCCATCTGGTCCCCAGAGGGACCCAGAACCTGTGAGTCTACTGGTCCTGGACTCTGGCAGTTTCAGTTTCACTCTGTGTTGTTCCTGCAGCGTACATGGAGCCGGACTACATGTGTGATTACCCACAAGCCCTCCCTCCCCCGTCACCACGACGATACTCTCCTATCCCTCGCGGCATGATGGGAGACGACGATTATTCCCGGGAGCCTCGCAGAGTCGGAGTCCAACGCGGATCCACCGGTCTGGGATTCAACATCGTCGGCGGAGAGGACGGAGAGGGCATCTTCATCTCCTTCATCCTTGCAGGAGGACCAGCTGACCTGAGCGGGGAACTCCGCAAGGGGGACCAGATCCTCAGTGTGAGTACAAAGACCAGATCCTCAATAAGTACAAAGACCAGATCCACAATGAGTACAAAGACCAGATCCTCAGTGTGAGTACAAAGACCAGATCCACAATGAGTACAAAGACCAGATCCTCAGTGTGAGTACAAAGACCAGATCCACAATGAGTACAAAGACCAGATCCTCAGTGTGAGTACAAAGACCAGATCCTCAATGAGTACAAAGACCAGATCCTCAATGAGTACAAAGACCAGATCCTCAATGAGTACAAAGACCAGATCCTCAGTGTGAGTACAAAGACCAGATCCTCAGTGTGAGTACAAAGACCAGATCCTCAATGAGTACAAAGACCAGATCCTCAAAGACCAGATCCTCAGTGTGAGTACAAAGACCAGATCCTCAATGAGTACAAAAACCAGATACCTCACTAAGTACAAAGACCAGATCCTCACTGAGTACAAAGACCAGATCCTCAATGAGTACAAAGACCAGATCCTCAGTGTGAGTACAAAGACCAGATCCTCAGTGTGAGTACAAAGACCAGATTCTCAATGAGTACAAAGACCAGATCCTCAAAGACCAGATCCTCAGTGTGAGTTCAGCGTACACACACACACACACACACACACACACACACACACACACACACCTGAGCAGGATTGTGTACTCACTGAGAGTCTGTGTGTGTGTGTGTGTGTGTGCAGGTGAACGGTGTGGATCTCAGGTATGCGACACATGAACAGGCGGCGGCAGCTCTGAAGAACGCCGGACAGACCGTCACCATAGTAGCGCAGTACAGACCTGAGGGTGAGTATGCAGTTATGTTGTGTGTAACTCTGTTCAGTTGCTATGGTGACCTTTCCTGAATGTAAGCGTTTCCATGGCGATGTTGTTCACAGAGTACAGTCGTTTTGAAGCGAAGATCCATGATCTGAGGGAGCAAATGATGAACAGCACGTCCGGCAGTTTGAGGACCAACCGCAGCTTTTACGTCAGGTAAGACCTGGACAGACACCTGGACAGAGACGGAGACACCTGGACAGGTGATGACCGGCCTGTCTCCGATCGCAGGGCGCTGTTTGACTACGATAAGCAGTGGGACTGCGGCGTCCTATCACAAGCTCTGGACTTCAACTTTGGGGAGGTCCTTCACGTGACCGACAGCGCGGACGACGAATGGTGGCAGGCCAGACGGGTCAACCAGCAGGGGGAGCTGGAGGAGCTGGGATACATCCCGTCCAAACACAGGTGAGTCCACAGGTGAGTCCACAGCTGAACAGCTGCTGCAGTGATGTCAGTGGACTGTAACATGTCTGCGTGTTTCAGGGTGGAGAGGAAGGAGTGGTCACGTATGAAGAGTAAAGGTGAGTCTTCAGTTTCTTCTGCTGGTTGTCAGGCGGAGAAAACGACTTCCTGTGTGTAACTGTTGTGTTTCCTGTGCAGGTAGAGACGGTTTCGTTCACAGCTACGAGCTCATCACTCAGATTGAAGGTCAGTGACCTTTGACCCTGTCACTGGGCCAGTAAGTCGTTGATGAGCGGGTGTAAATAAAGTTTCCTCTCTCTCTCTCTCTCAGTGGACTACGCTCGCCCTGTAATCATCTTGGGCCCGACCAAAGACCGCGTCAACGACGACCTTCTGTCCGAGTTCCCCGACAAGTTCGGCTCCTGTGTCCCTCGTAAGCTTCAGGTCAGCGGCACACCTCACCTGAGAAAACAGGAAGTGGCTCACAAGCTTTTCTCTGTTGTCAGATACGACTCGCCCTCGGAGGGACTACGAGGTTGATGGGCGGGACTACCACTTTGTGTCGTCACGGGAACAGATGGAGCGGGACATCCAGTCGCATCGCTTCATCGAGGCAGGACAGTACAACAACCACCTGTACGGGACATCGGTGCAGAGTGTCAGGCAGGTGGCTGAGCAGGTGAGGATGGACGGTTGCCATGGCGATGCTTGCATATGGTTAGCTAGGAGTGGCATGTGACGTGCGTTTGCGCTCTGCAGGGGAAGCACTGCATCCTGGACGTGTCGGCCAACGCAGTGAGGCGGCTGCAGGCCGCTCAGCTCCACCCCATCGCCATCTTCATCCGACCGCGCTCCCTGGAGAACATCCTGTGAGTCCCGAACGACACCACGCCATGTCTGCCTCACTGCACTGTAACCTGAGTGTGTGTGTGTGTGTGTGTGTGTGCAGGGACCTAAACAAGCGTTTGTCGGAGGATCAGGCGAGGAAGGCTCTGGATCGAGCGGTGAAGCTGGAGCAGGACTTCCTGGAGTGTTTCACAGGTAAATGTCCTCTTCATGTTCAGGAAGAGACGACCAGCAGCTGTGAGGGCTGACGCCTGTGTGTGTGTCTGTGTGTGTGTGTAGCCATCGTCCATGGCGACAGCTTCGAGGAGGTGTACCACCTGGTCAAAGGCGTCATTGAGGATCAGAGCGGGCCCTACATCTGGATCCCTGCCAGAGACAGACTCTGAACTCTGACCCCCCGAAGATCAGAGACTGTAGAGTTCAGTTGGTACTGAAGTATTTATATTGTTATCCTATTTATTTATTGATTCATCTATTTATTTATGTGCTGTGTAAATGGTGTGTGTGTGGGGGGGGGTGGGTGTGTGTGTGTGTGTGTGTGTGTGTGTGTGTGTGTGTGTGTGTGTGTGTGTGTGGTGTACATAAAGACTTGTGTGACTGTAAATAAAATGATGGGGCTCAAACACACAGTCTATTCAGGGCTTAAAATATCAAACAACCACTTCAGCACCCACGATTCTCCTCGTGTGGACTACAACACCCACAATTCTCCTCGTGTGGACTACAACACCCACAATTCTCCTCGTGTGGACTACAACACCCACAATTCTCCTCGTGTGGACTACAACACCCACGATTCTCCTCATGTGGACTACAACACCCACGATTCTCCTCGTGTGGACTACAACACCCACGTTTCTGTTGTGGAGCGTTTGGACAGTTTTTATCAATCACTGTTTTCTTATGAAGGAGGTCAAACGGAAACACGTCTGTCTCAAAGTGAGGTCATGGACGACGTCACCCACAATCCCTGGCTGTGGGTCAGCACTGCCAGGATTCTGGACTACAGTACCCATGATTCCCTGCTGCTGAGTGGGGCTAGAGAAGGTGGACGTCACTGTGGGCGGAGCCAGAACTTATGTCTTAAAACACACCTGGAAAAGGTTATTAATGACTCCGCCCACTCCTGTGACCTCATCACAGGACTCTGTTACCCACAGTGCTTTGGGAGAGTCCTGTACTCCACCTGTAACCATGACAACGGGGACTGATGGATCCTCCAGGGTCCAAACTGTTTCTGATGGTTCCAGTGAAAATCAGGGTCATGTGATCAATCTAATAAAAGTTATCATGACTACTGATGATGTCATATCCTCTCTCTCACACTTCCTGTCTGAAGGTGTTTGAGGTGGAAAATGATCAGTCAGATTTGTGTGCAGACAACACAACACAAAACAACACAACAACACAAGTGGGCAGTTACAGCCTCTCATTTAATGGACAAAGTGTGTTTTTATATGTTGTGTAATGTGTCAGTGTGTCTGCTGTTGTCAGTGTGTGTTGTATGTCTGTTGTGTGTCTGCCGTCGTCAGTGTGCGTTGTGTGTCTGTTGTGTGTCTGCTGTCGTCAGTGTGTGTTGTGTGTCTGTGGTGTGTCTGCTGTCGTCAGTGTGCGTTGTGTCTGTTGTGTGTCTGCCGTCGTCAGTGTGCGTTGTGTGTCTGTGGTGTGTCTGCTGTCGTTGTGTGTCTACTGTCGTCAGTGTGCGTTGTGTGTCTGTTGTGTGTCTGCTGTCGTCAGTGTGCGTTGTGTGTCTGTTGTGTGTCTGCTGCCATCAGTGTGTGTTGTGTGTCTGTTGTGTGTCTGTGGTGTGTCTGCTGTCGTCAGTGTGCGTTGTGTCTGTTGTGTGTCTGCCGTCGTCAGTGTGCGTTACGTGTCTGTTGTGTGCCTGTTGACGGTGAGTGTTGTTCGTCTGTTGTGTGTCTGCTGTTGTCAGTGTGCATTGTGTGCCTGCTGACGTTGGTGTCTGTTGTGTGTCTGCTGTCGTCAGTGTGCGTTGTGTGTCTGTGGTGTGTCTGCTGTCGTCAGTGTGCGTTGTGTGTCTGCTGTTGTCAGTGTGCGTTGTGTCTTGTGTGTCTGTTGTGTATCTGCTGTCGTTGTGTGTCTGTGGTGTGTCTGCTGTCGTCACTGTGCGTTGTGTCTGTTGTGTGTCTGCTGTTGTTGGTGTGTGTTGTGTGTCTGTTGTGTGCCTGCTGACGTTGGTGTCTGTTGTGTGTCTGCTGTCGTCAGTGTGCGTTGTGTCTGTTGTGTGTCTGCTGTTGTTGGTGTGTGTTGTGTGTCTGTTGTGTGCCTGCTGACGTTGGTGTCTGTTGTGTGTCTGCTGTCGTCAGTGTGCGTTGTGTGTCTGTTGTGTGTCTGCTGTCGTTGGTGTGTGTTGTGTGTCAGTTGTGTGCCTGCTGACGTTGGTGTCTGTTGTGTGTCTGCTGTCGTCAGTGTGCGTTATGTGTCTGTTGTGTGCCTGCTGACGGTGTGCGTTGTGTGTCTGTGGTGTGTCTGCTGTCGTCAGTGTGCGTTGTGTGTCTGTTGTGTGTCTGCTGTCGTCAGTGTGCGTTGTGTGTCTGTTGTGTGTCTGCTGTCGTCAGTGTGCGTTGTGTATGCTCCACACGTCTCCGTTCAGAGCGTTGGCGGCTCCCTGCAGCGTCCAGGTGAAAAGCGCTAACTGTCGTCTGAAGCGTTTCTCGTCGAAGCGTCCGGGGTCAGAGGTCAGCAGGGCCAGGTGCTCAGTGAGCGCGCTCAGAGTGTGGTTACCCCGACCATGGATCACGTGACGAAATGGCGTCTCCACCGCTGACACGTACTGAGACAGGAAGTAGTACTCCACCTGTAGGACAGACAGAAGGCTGATGATGATGATGATGATGACGATGATGACGGGGCGGCGCTCGTCTACCTTCATGATGCGTGCGTTGAGGCGGCTCGTGGACGGATCGTGGAGGTCGCTGTCGTCGATGGTTCTCTGCAGCGACTCTGCAGCACGACTGTAGTCTCCTCTGGCACTGAAGACCCACCGAGGGGACAAACCCCTGGACTGAAGACGAGCAGGGAGAGAGACACATGAGGAAAGACAGACAGGAAGACAGACACGTGAGGACAGAGAGGGAGGGAGGGAGAGAGAGACACGTGAAGACAGACAGACAGGAAGACAGAGAGGGAGGAAGAGAGAGACACGTGAAGACAGACAGACAGGAAGACAGACACGTGAGGACAGAGAGGGAGGGAGGGAGAGAGAGACACGTGAAGACAGACAGACAGGAAGACAGACACGTTAGGACAGAGAGGGAGGGAGGGAGAGAGAGACACGTGAAGACAGACAGACAGGAAGACAGACACGTTAGGACAGAGAGGGAGGGAGGGAGAGAGAGACACGTGAAGACAGACAGACAGGAAGACAGACACGTGAGGACAGAGAGGGAGGGAGGGAGAGAGAGACAGGACTTCACCTGCAGCTCAGCAGCGTGCTGGTTGAGCTGAGCGCTGAACTGCAGCACTGATTGGCCGTAGGAAGTGATGCGTAGCGGCAGGACGGGGTCGTAGGTCAATCGCAGCACCATCTCACCCACCAGCTCCCCCAGACTCCGCCCCGTGACCCCCAGACGACCCCCCAGCACCTCCTGCAGGCGGGAGACGCTGTCCAGAGGTGTGTTGATGAACGGGTACGCTCGCTCCTGGACACAGAAGATCTGATGATGTCACCTGAACACCAGTGACATCACCACATCATCGACCAACGACGTGTGACGGTTACCTCAGAGAATCTGAGCTCCATCGCTGGGACGCCGGCGAAGGCGGTAAAACTGTACGCACCGCTGTTCAGGTACAACGGCTTCATTCTGAGGAAGTGACATCATCGGCGCCATCTTCAGTGTGTGTCCACTGTGTTGGCAGTGTGTTATTGTATTTGTGTGTCTGCTCACATCCTCCAGCTGCCCCCCTCCCTCTCTGCCTGGCTGTAGATGGTTTGACCGCCATGTTTGGGATGTTCCACCTGGAACAGTCAGCAGTGAGACCGTGTCCGGGACCGGGACCAGGATCGGGACCAGAACCAGGAGCAGGATCGGGACCGGGACCAGGATCGGGACCAGAACCAGGAGCAGGATCGGGACCGGGACCAGGATCGGGACCAGAACCAGGACCAGTACCAGGATCAGGAACAGGACCAGAACCAGAACCAGGACCAGAATCAGAACCAGAACCAGGACCAGGATCGGGACCAGAACAGGACCAGAATCAGAACCAGGACCGTACCCCCCCCCACACACACAGCGTGACACGTGCTCACCTGTTTGATTGCTGCATCCAACAAGTCGACCAGCAGAGGACTGGAGTAGACAGACAGGATGTCATCACCTGAGAGACAGACAGTCAGACAGACAGAGTAGAAACTTTACTGTCAACGAAACTGGTTTCAATCCCGTAACAGAACCAAACTCACAAACACACACCGACACTCACAGACACACACAGACACACAGTGTTTCCATTCCGTCCATGTGTTTCAGCAGCAGTGGCTCATGGGTAAATTTAGTTTTAATGTTGATGGAACAGACGTGACCAGCAGGAGCGTCCTTCGTGTATTCAGGTGGAGGCGGACGGCGATGGTTGGGGTTAGTCCCCCGAACCCAGCAGTCCAGGTGAGCTCCTCCTCCACGGTGACCAGGAACCTGACCTTCTCCATAAAGGACGACCAAGCTGTGACCTCTCGACCCCGTCTCCGTGGAGATGAGCCCGACGATGGCGGTATCATCCACAAACTTTCATTGTTACGGCGAGCGGCGCTGGAGTCGCATACGGAGCGAACAGCAGCAAAAAGGCACTCGAATAGGAACACAAGTACACATAAAACAAACCAACAAAAAGTGTACGTATACACAACCATCTTTTTTTAATCAGAGAGACAGACAGGCAGACAGACAGCCATCTTTTTTTAATCAGAGAGACAGACAGGCAGACAGACAGACAGACAGCGATCTTTTTTTAATCAGACAGACAGACAGGCAGACACACAGCCATCTTTTTTTAATCAGAGAGACAGACAGGCAGACAGACAGACAGACAGCGATCTTTTTTTAATCAGACAGACAGACAGGCAGACACACAGCCATCTTTTTTTAATCAGAGAGACAGACAGGTCTTACCCATGATTGCTTGGTCCAGACTGAAATAGGCGACAGCTTTCAGGTGGAGCATAGAAAGGTAACCCTGAAAGACAGAGGTCAAAGGTCACTGAGTTTAGTGTGTGAGTGATGCCATCGGTGTCACTGTTCTGCTTTCTGATTGGTCGAACCTCCAGCCATTCAGTCGCTCCGACATTCCCAAACTCTCCAGCGTCCCAGCTGACGAACAGTAAACTCCGTCTGGGACTGAAACCTGAGGAAAGAGTGACACGTGGGTGATGTCATCACCACAAGCTCGATTCTCGCCTGTCCACGGGGAGCCTCGGTAACCACAGCAACAGTAGCAGGAAACCAGCAGAACATGACACACCTGCGTCCAGGTGAGTCTTACCACGCTTCACCATGGTGGAGAAAGTGCGAGCCAGTTCCAGAAGGATCGCAGTTCCGACTCCGGACTTCACGGCTCCTGGACCCAGTGAGTCCCTCTGAGCTCCCAGTATGATGTACTGGTCTGAGGGGAGACCGACATTAGGACAGAGACAGCGGCGCCACCTGTCAGGTAACTGCTCAGCTCCACACACCTGGCTCCACGCGGCCTTCCAGAGAGGAGAAGATGTTGTTGAGCAGGACGGGCGTCATCACGTTGTGGACGGACATCTTGACTCTTTGGCCAGAGCTGAACTCTGGACCGACCACACAGCGCACATACGGCAGCCGCCCACGCCAAGATGGAGGACAGGGCGGGCCAGACAGCTGGCTGAAGTGAAGAGAGAGGCTGTGAGGTCACAGTCACCCTCAGCAGGTAACTGGAGGGGGTGGGGCTCACCTGAGCAGCTTGGAAGCTGCAGCGGCTGTGATCGGCAGAGCTGGAATCAGGGGCAGGCCAGATGACCGGATGGGCGGGAACTGAGTGTGATTAAAGGAGGGAAAGCCGGGGGTGAAAGGGTCACCTGACCCCAGGTGAACCTATGATTGGATGAAGCAGAGGGAGAGTCTGATTGGTCTAGAGAGGTGTGACAGTTGTGGAACAGGTGTGTGTGCGTTACATGTTCAGACACGGCGGTGTGTGTGCTCAGTCCGAGGCGGCGAGGGTCCTGCGGCAGGTCAGCAGGGTCCGGATAGATCAAAGCTCCGCCCGCCCCGTTCTTCTCCGCCAACCAAACCTTCTCTGCAAAACTGACTCCACCCCCGACACGCATCACCACCACAGAGCCAGTCACGGACACGCCCACACTCTTCAGCCAGTTAAAATCCTCTGGACGACCATAGTTGGCATAGACCACACCCCCCTGCAAAGACGATGGGTACAAGTAGCAGCGGTTACCATAGAAACGAGGTCAGTTGGTCTCCGTATCTCACCGTGGTACTTCCTGTGGCGCTGTACGGACAGAAGTCAGACGGGTTCAGAGGAATCTGCTCTGACATCACACCCAAAGAGTCGACCAACCACAGAGAGCTGCTCCGAGACCTGGAGGAGGAGGAGGAGGAACATCAGGAGGCGCAGGAGGAAGCCCCTCCCTCCTCAGTGGGGGTGGGCCTACCTGTGGGGGAACTGCAGGGTGGCGTACAGGGACTCGGTCCAGGTGTGGTCCAGCTGCAGCTTCCTGAAGCGGTTCAGGATGTCAGAGGCCAGAACTGTTCCCTCTGCAGATCCTGGAGGATGGCTCGTCCTGCTGACCCGACTGACATCACAAACACAACCCGGGTCACAGACCTCCAGAGCTCCAACCAGGACCAGGACCAGGACCAGGACCAGGACCAGGTGGTTCACCTACCTGACTGTCCGGTGGATGTCTTCGTCCTGCAGCAGCCTCCTCATCATCACCCTCAGCTCTCCAAGGTAAAGCCCCGCCACTCCATCTTTGGGCTGATTAGCCCCGCCCCCCCGTTGGGCTTCCTCCTCCCCCTCCTGGGAGCAACTGTCCCGCCCACTGAAGATGGCATGGGCCAGTAGGAAAGCTGGAAGAGAGGCCACACCCATTTCAGTCTCACAGTGATATTTGTGTCTGTTTGTGTGTCTGTCTTATGGGTGTGTGTGTGTTTGTTGGTCTACCAGTAATGAAGATGACAACTGCGAACACACACACCAATGCACCAGCTCTTCGGTAACCATGGTGATGCCTCATCACCAATGTAGTGATGTCACTGTCCTCATCAGCCTCTGATGTCATAAACCTCACCTCCACCTGTTGAGCTCCTCCCACTTCCTCCTCAGACACACCCACCGAGCGACAGAGAGACACTGAGGAAGACTGAAGAGAGAGAGGGCGTAACCATGGTTTGTCAGGGGGCAGGGCTGTCCATTTCTATGTCTCACCTGCGTCAAACGAGTCCTCATGGTATCCATGACGACCTGCAGGTGGGAGGGGCAGTGATGTCAGCCGTTGTACACACAAACACAGAAGCTGATTGGACAAGCAGACGATGACATCAGCGCTGGACATGGGACAATCAGATCGGTGAATCCTTGATCCTGATTGGTTCCTCTCAGATCGGAGGTCAATGTGGGCTGTTTGAACTTTAACTTTATTAACAACTGAGTAAACAGACACAACTGATTTACACACAGAAAAACATTTTAAAGGACATAAGACGGACATAGACAGACAGACATAGAGGAAGACATGGTGACAGGAGGAGACAGGAGATACGGACAGACAGACAGGAAGACAGTGAGAGAGACAGACAGAGACCCGCTCACCTGCTCCTCTTCTGCTGTTTGTCCAGCACTGACCTGCTGAGTTAAGCTCCACCTCCTTCCTCCCCCGACCAGCCAATCAGCTGTTTCCGACGCACACAGACTCAGACAGACCTTTAGTGATGCTGATTTGGATTTAAAGGTGAATAATCTGCTTTAATCAGGAATATTCCAGGTAAGGAGCGTCGCCTCTGACAGGAAACAGACCTGTAGACGTGTTGATGTTTAGTTATAATGAACCTTTTCTCATTTTAAAATCCCCGAGGACGGAACAAGCTGCTCTGCTGGACCATGTGACCTGGAAAAGACCTGTTCAGGAGGTGGACTCTAAATCAGGTAACTCAAGGTCACATCCTTTCACCTGTGGTGACCTTTGACCTCTGTCAGTTAGTGCATTCTTTGGAACTGACAGGAACTGTCACAATGAATTATGGAAAACTTTTTTACTGAATTCATCAATTTAATTTAAAGTTGGTTGAGTTTTGGCAGTTTGTAACTTCATTCTCATTTTGATGTTTGAAAGATTTAAAAGTCTGTTCAGGATCACTGTTTGAAAAATTAAATCGTATCTTTACCAAAAATCAGGATGGGCTGAACACCCGAAGGAGGACAGGCTGAGGACATGAAGAAAGACAGAACACAGGTAATTTTCCCCTCAGTTGGTCGTTTTATTATAAAAGTTGAAGTTTCTACTCGACAGCGAACAAGGAACTGAAAAACTCAGATAAACCTCCAGTAAGAAAATAAAAAACAACATGATGAGGCGGAGGGGGTCGGGGGGTTGCAGGGGTAACCATGGTAACAGTGGTGGTGGGGTTACTCTACTATCCTCTGGTGTCGGACAGTTTAACATCAGATGACCAACACACACACACATTCGCACGCAGGTGCACACACACACACGTTACAGAAAGGCAACACACACACACACAGACAAACACACTTTGGTCTGTGTGTGTGTTTCTGAGAAGGGAAGGTGCAACAGGAACTCCACTGAGGTCACCAGAGGTCAGACCGAGTTCTGCTCAGACTCTCATGGTGCAGCAGACCCGATCAGATCAATCAATAGATCAGAAGCTGATTGGTTGATTGATCTGGAAGTCTCACCTGTCTGGGGAGAACAGGTGAGATAAGTCCACAGGAACCTCAGTGTCCTGACTACGAAAACCTGGGTTTCCATGGAGACAGGAAGTGGCTGGCAGCTGAACTCCTTCACCGTCATCCTCACCTGTCCCTCCTCCTCTTCCTCTCTGTCTACGATCAGCTGCTGTGAAGCTCCACCCACTGTCTCCTGTGGTCCAATCAGCTGCCAGAGCTCCCCCCTCACTTTCATCTGTTCACCTGTCTGACCTCTGAAACACACACACCTACCTGTCTCTCTCTCTAACACAAACTCTCTCTCATCCAGCTGCAGCTCATCATCTCTACTCGTCGTCGTCCTCTTCCTCATCTTCGTCCTCCCCGTCATCATCCTCCTCTTCCTCTCCTCCCTGAGCTGAGGAGCCGGGGTTCCTGGCGTATGTGCCACCGCCGCGGTACGCCACCATGTCCTGAGACCGGAAGAGATAGTTCATGAGTGTGATCAGGTGACTCAGACCAAAATGGATCATCACCAGGACGACTGACTGACTGACTGACTGTCTTTCTCCTGGTCCCCCCCGTCTCCCCTCCCCAAGTGTCTCACCCGGTCGTATTTCTCTCGTAGTTTCTGGGCCTTCTCCTCATAGGGCTGTTTTTCAGACTGGGACAGTTTGCTCCACATCTCTCCCAGTTTCTTGGCACAGTCTCCGATGGACAGACCAGGAAACTGCTGCTTGACGCTGGGACGGTATTCGCTGCAGAAAACAAAGAATGCAGACCTGCAGGAGACAAAAACACTGTCAAATCAAACTGACTTCAAACTGAACCTCATTAGATCCTGAACCTTAGCAGGATCTCTGGTTCACAGTCCACCAAGACTGGGACCTTGACCAGGACCAGGGATTGGGCCTCAGTAAAGAAGTTATGTAATCAGACGAATCAGCTACATGTTATTGCCCCCTCTGATGGCAAAGAGGCAAATGACAGTGTTGACACTTACGGGGGCCTTTTGGGTGCGTTGGGGTCTTTCCTTTTGCGGCCCCTCTTCCCGAAGCCCTTGGGTGGAACGTAATCCCTCATCTCCCTGTTGTAGCGCACCTTGTCGGCTTTGGCCATGTCCTCGAAACACTTTTTATCACTGGGAGACAGAGCCTGACACAACAGAGACAAAAGACTTTTACTTTAAAAGGTTACAAATTGCAGTGCTGCAGCTGTCTGAGGGACAACCATCCCAGGCCATGTGACTGTCATCATCCAATCAGAGATAACAATAACTGATGCAGTTCTGATGTAGTAATGTAGACCCACTGAGGCGGTCTCAGTCATCTGTTGTCGGATGGAAGACTACATCTTAAAACCGAGTCCTAAACCCTGAAGTCCACCATCAGGACTCCATCTGAGGAAGAATATTTTCTGTTCTAAGTGGATTTAATTAAGGAGCAGGAGGACTCATCCCAAAACCACCCAGAGTAGGTGGCAGTCTCCCAGTTAGGTCCCTCCAGACTCAGCACGTTTGATCCAGACCTAATCCTCATCAACAATCAACAAACATGGCTTGACCCCATTTGCTGTCTCTGTCCAGCAAACGTCCCCTCTCCTTCTCTACCCATCTGTCTCCCCCTCCAGATGTCTGTCTCTCCTACCTTCCATCTCTCAGAGCATTTCTTGGAGAACTCGGCAAAGTTGACCGACTGCTCTGGGTTTTTCTTCCGGTGCTCCTCTCGACATGTCTGAACAAAGAAGGCGTATGCCGACGTCTTCCCCTTTGGTTTGTTGACGTCTTTACGCATCATACTGGCGGCCTGTAGAAAAGGAGATGATAGAGACAGTAACTGACAAATAACATTTAGCTCTGGTCCAACTGTGTGTGTTGACTTGTGGCTGTGAAAACACATTTTTCCATCATTGTTCTTCTATCATATCGGGCAGATGGACAGATGATGCTTTCACCATCATGGTGGAGGAAATCTGAAGATAAAAACACTAATGAATCCATCTAACAAGTTTATTATTTACTCGTGCCACAGATAAATTATGACGTTTGAGAAACATCAGTAAAGACACAGATGTGAACATCAGTGTCACTCATGATGAAGAGGAGTCTGAGTGAGGAAGAAGGCACTGTTGGTCGGACTGCTGTGGCTCACAATGTCTGCTAATATTTTAAATGTGACACACATGGCATTATATTAGTCAGTTCATCTTTATAACATATTTTTAGGTGCACAATAGAAAAGTTTTAGATGTATTTTGTTAGAATGACCCTTTAACATACACAGGCTGTTTCTTTATTAATACTTGATGAGTTTAAAAAGGTTTTTATTAATAAAACAGACATTTGGTCGTTAAGGACACATGTCTCGTCCATCCTTCAGAGGCTGCTGCATTAATGATGGTTTCCAGTCTAACTGTGCAGATTGGGAGTAACAAAGAACAGAGTGGGATCCATTTTATCAGCTGGGGTTTGGAGGCCCGTCAACCCGGGCTGGACCCCCTGCCTGCCCGGTACAGGGCCGGGACCAGGCCCCCTCCTGCCGGTGCCTCGGAGCCTGTGGTCGGCAGAGATGAGGGAAATCTGCAGCCGCTGCAGTTAGCCTAGCCATGCTAACGGGCTAGCTCCACAGAACAATGGGCCACCATTTGCTTCCCGCCCTCTGCGGAGCTAGCCGCCCCATCCCCCTCCGCTAACAGAAGGCTAACGGGCTAACAGGCTAATAAAATACCCAAAAACCAGCGAAACGGCGAAAAACATCGACTCTGGGATTTCTGGTTTTTGGTGCATTTATCTGATTTTGGCGCAGCGCAGTTTGTGCACCGGGCGGCCGCGTCTGCAACGAAAACATGGAGTCAGTAAAACAGCTACGCATTTTCAACGAGGGCTCCGGTTATGTGCTGGAGAGGTCATCGTTGTATTGAGGGGACAGGGCTATTTCCTGGAACTGATACTCCAAATGGGCGTTTCGTGTTTACAACAACAGATCTCCATCAGTCCCCGGAGCCCGGGGGGAGACTCGGAGAGGCCAGCCCGGCTCACCGCCGCCTCTCTCCGGCTGTCACAGCGGCCATTTTATCTCTGTTTTCCAGCCTCACGGACCTTTACTGGATCCAGAAAAAACAGCCGGCGAACCGAAGCCAGCTCTTTGTCGCCGGCGGGGACTGAGAGCTGACCCGGCGGGGGCCGGAGGACCGCGGTACTCACTCGTCAGGAGGGCCGGCTACTGGTGAGCAGATTCCGAACCGGGTCTCGGGTTTGGGTCCTGGACTCTTGTTGTTGTTTGGAGGCTGAAGCAGCGACTGGAGCCGTTGGTTCACTTTCAAACTGGGTCGAGCCCGAGACCGGCCCCGCCCCCCAGCAACGCCCCTGTTGGTTACTGCTCCACGGGGAGGCGGGACTAGGCAGACACAATGGGCGGAGCGGCGTGGGATACTACTATATGATTGGCTGATGATGTTGTCGATCAAATTCCGTCGTTACACTGATCCGCCCCTACAGCAAAGCCAGCAGGGCGGGAACCCAGGTCATGTCGATGGGCGGGGCTAGTTTGTACTCCTATATTTGATTGGTCGAAATCTGTGTGTGTCAAATGAACCGGCCAATCAGCGACGGACACAAGAGGCCGAGAGCATCAGTTAGAGCGACGAAGATGGAGGTGATAAAATGTTTATTTCTGCTTCCGCTGTTTTCTTCCATTAATCAGCCGATCGATCCAGTCAGAGCTGACACTGACCCCTGAGCAACAGTATATTAATGTATTATTATTCATTACTGCTGTTAACAACAACAGTAATAATCTTATGAAAATGACTGTAGCTGCAGATCAGACGGTTCCTGTGATGGTTCTTCAGTCTCCTCACTGTTAAAAACACCAGGAGGTCCAGATCTGTGGACCCCCAGACCTCAGACATTCAGACATGGTCCATCACCTGTTGTTCACTCTCTTAAGACAAACAGGTTGTGTTTTAAATCGTGTG